>NC_057805.1:395965967-395985380 GCF_018294505.1 Triticum aestivum
TGGGGCTGGATGAACAGGACCCCGTGGAGGGCTGGATGAATAGGACCACCCCGTGAAGGGCAGGATGAATAGTAGATGGTGGAGGGCTGGATGAACAGTAGCCCGTGGAGGGGTGGTTGAACAGGAGCCCGTGGAGAGGGTTGGTTGAACAGTAGCCGGTGGAGTAGCGCGCGGTGGAGGCTGGATGAACAGGAGCCCGTGGATGAACAGTCTCAGGTGGAGGCTGGAGGAGGTCGACGGTGGATGAACAGTAGCCCGTGGAGGCTGGAGGGGGTCGACGGTGGAGATGAACAGTATCTCGTGGAGTCCCGTTTTGCGGTACGCCACACCCCTCCCGATGAACAAGACCCCCGTTTCGACCGTAGCGCTCCAACACAAGTCCGTTTCCTCCGTTTTGTGGTACACCACACCCCTCCCGATCAACAGGACCCCCGTTTCGACCGTAGGAGGTCCGTTTCCTCCGTTTTGTGGTACGCCAGACCCCTCCCGATGAACAGGATCCCATTTTGAACGTGGCCGGTCGAACACAAGGCCATTTCCTCTGTTCTGTGGTATGCCAGGCCTCGTTTCCATCGGATGTTCCGTCCAATCCCTCCCGATGAACACGACGACGCATTCCGTTCCGACCCACCCGGTTGGCTCCCCATGAACACGACGACGACGCTGTTTCTCCGTTCCGACCCAACCATGTACACGAGCCCTGGCCGTACGTACGCACGAGTAGGCGTTCGAGACCCCGCCCGTATGTACATACGTGGCCGTATTTACTTTCTTGCACCCTGACCGCTGTACGTACGTGTACATGCTACGTGCGCGCCTCTGCTACGACACGTGCGCGCCTCTACATCGACCAGTATGTACGTACACGTTCGCGACCAGAATGACAACGCTACGTACGCTTCGACCAGGTGGGTCCCGACTGTCAGGCACTTCCTTGCGTGCGAAGGTGTAGCTGGTGGGTCCCAGCAGTCACGGGGGCGAATCGTTTTTTTTGCCCGGACACACATCCTTGCGTGCGAAGATGTAGCTGGTGGGTCCTAGCAGTCAGGGGGAAACGTTTCTTTCACGAAATACGGTGGCCCGTCCGGTGGGTCCCCGCTGTCAGGTAGAGGAATATTTATTTTGCGCGTAATAAGGAGGTACTTCCTTGCTGCGGCCATGGACCTAGCTGTCAGCCTCTTCCACATACAGTCCACGTCCGATGGAAGCCGTTCCTTGACCACGTTGACCATGCCGCGCCGAGAGCACCAGGGCGGTGGACGACGGCGAGGCCTAGGAAGGGGACGACGCGGACCCAGGGAAGACGCGGCAGTGGATGCCTGCGCGGAGAGGAGTATGAGGGTTCACTGGTTCGGCTGCGGTGTGAGGCTGCCGTCGCCGCAAGGCCTGGCCAGCGGTGGGAATAGTAGGGGGCGGTCAGGCCTCCGTGGCAGCACAGCCGGCCACGGGAGGCAGGAGCATGCGGCACGACCGACGCTGCTTTGGGCGGCTGGAGCAAGAAGACAAGAGGTTGAAGAAGCACTACGGCCGTTGGATGGACATCGTACGGTCACTGGAGCTAGAATCGTTCAAATTGACTAAGTTGACAAAGCACTCCGTCCCCGTCAACTTAGTAGGCCCACAAGTCAGCCACCCACCAAGGTGGGTCCCAACTAGCAGGGGGAGTAATCATTTTTTTGTGCATAATAAGGCGGCAGTTCCGGTGGGTCCGAGCTGACAGCGGGGGGAACGTTTTTTTTCGCGAAATACGGTGGCCCGTCCGGTGGGTCCCAGCAGTCAGGGGGGAAATGTTTTTTTCGCCAAATACGATGGTCCGTCCGG
Source organism: Triticum aestivum (assembly GCF_018294505.1). Taxonomy (NCBI): domain Eukaryota; kingdom Viridiplantae; phylum Streptophyta; class Magnoliopsida; order Poales; family Poaceae; genus Triticum; species Triticum aestivum. The sequence goes on from NC_057805.1 coordinate 395,967,789, forward strand.
TGGGTCCCTGCTGTCAGGTGGAGGAATAATTATTTTCCGCGTAATAAGGAGGCACTTCCTTGCGGCTGCCGTGGACCCAGCTGCCAGCCTCTCCACATACAGTACTCTTCCGATGGAAGTCGTTCCTTGACCACGTTGACCACGCCGCGCCGAGAGCACCAGGGCGGTGGACGACGGCGAGGCCTAGGAAGGGGACGACGCGGAGCCGGGGAAGACGCGGCAGTGGATGCCCACGCGTAGAGGAGTATGAGGGTTCACTGGTTCGCTGCGGTGTGAGGCTGCCGTCACCGTAGAATAACATGGGGTGTGGGTGAGTAGAGCGATGGCCTGGCCAGCGGTGGGAGTAGTAGGGGGCGGTGAGGCCTCCGCCGCATAACAGCCGGCCACGGGAGGCAGGAGCACGAGGCACGACCGGCGCTGGTTTGGGCGGCTGGAGCAAGAAGACTAGAGGTTGAAGAAGCACTACGGTCGTTGGATGGACATCATATGGTCACTGGAGCTAGAATCGTGCATATTGACTAAGTTGACAAAGCCCTCCATCCCAGTCAACTTAGTAGGCCCACAAGTTAGCCTGCCACTATACTGGTTCCCAGCTAGCAGGGGGAGTATTCATTTTTTTTGTGCGTAATAAGGACGCACTTCCTTGCGTGCGAAGATATAGCTGGTGGGTCTGAGCTGTCAGCGGCGGTAACGTTTTTCCGTGAAATATAGAGGCCCTTTCGGTGGGTCCCAGATGTCAGGTGGAGGAATCATTATTTTGCGCGTAATAAGGAGGCATTTCCTTGCGTGCGGCCGTGGACCCAGCTGTCAGCCTCTCCACGTACAGTCCACTTCAGATGCATGTCGGTCGTTGACCAGGCCGCGCCAAGAGCACCAGGGCGGTGGACGACAGCGAGGCCTAGGAAGGGAGCGACACGGAGGCAGGGAAGAATCGGCAGTTGTTTCCCACGCGGAGGGGAGTACGACTGTACGAGGGTTTACTGGTTCGTCTGCCGTCGCCAGAGAATAACAGCAGGTGTGGGTGAGTAGAGGGATGGCTAGGCAAGCGATGGGAGTACAGTGGGGCGGTGAGGCCTGCGCGGCAGCACAGCCGGCCGCGGGGAGGAGGGAGCAGGCAGTCCCGCCGGTGCTTGTTTGAGCGGCTGGAGCAGGAAGAGCAGAGATTGAAGAAGCACGACGGCCGTTGGATGGACATCCAACAATCACTGCTTGTGCGTCAACTTTTTTTAGGAAAGCCTCAAATCCGTGGAAAACAACATACAGCCCATCTGCCATTATTTCTAATAATTTACAGCCCATTTGCTAATTCTTAAGGTTTTTTTGGAGCCCGTATTCTTTTTTGTTAGCATTACAGCCCATATTGTGGCCACGGTTAAAAAATTATACGAAATGTTGCATATTTCGGTGCGGTCCGAACTGTTTTTAATCCCGAAATTTCGAGTCACATTCAAACTGATTTTAAAAATAAATGTATATCAATATAAAATCCAACAAATTGTCCACACATAAAAATTAATGCAATTTAAAATCTCGAAATGAAAAAAAAGAAATTTGAAACTAATTGCCGGTTTGATGTGTTTTAAAAATGTACATCCCATTTCTCATTACTGATAGGCCATTTTCTCGTCCAGCCGAATGAAGCTCTCCTCGTCTTGAAAGATTTGCAGCTCAACAGGCCTGACAAAGCGACTTACTTGGTAAATCACAAAAAAACTAGGCTAGCCATTTTCAGAAAGAAAAAAAACTACTGGGCTGGTCTGTGGTAAACTTAAAAGAGAAGGTTGTCTAGACAGGCCATAATGCCCCACACAGCCCAGTTGACACCCTGCTTCCGTCTCAAAAACAAATTAGATAAATGCCACTCCAATTATGGCGATTCATAAAAATGCCACTGCAATTTCCAAACTTTGAAAATTGCCACTGCAATTTTTGTAAACTTTGGAAAACGCCACTGCAATTTGCAAACTTTGAAAAACGCCACTCCAGACTTCGAAAAATGCCACTGGAAATGGCATGAAATGGCATTTTTCAAAGTTTGGAAATTGCAGTAGCATTTCTCAGAAACACCAGATTTGGAATGGCATTTATCAAATTAACCCAAAACAAAAATAACTGGGCGAGCTGCTGGGTCCCTAGTGTCAGCCGCTCGTTGTGCAATTCTCTCATTTATTGACTACGTTGACAATGGCATGGGACCCACATGTCAGAAATCCATTAGGAGGAGCCATTTTTTATTGGCTTGAAATAAGGAGGCACTTGCTTGCGTACTGCCATGACCTTGGCGGGTCCCTGCTGTCATCCTCTCCATGTACAATCATCTCTTGATTGTGTACGCTTCAACTTGGTAGGCCCACAAGTCAGCCTCTAAACCCGTGGAGGACAAATACAACCCATTTAAAAAAATAATAGCCCATTCCATATGTTCAAACGGAAAGTTCAACATTCAGAGCAAAGTAACAGGTCTGATACACATATAGAGTACTAAACTTCCACGTTGACAACCATCATAGCCAAGTTAACTATCTACTCCCACTAATACTCTAGTAGCGTACAAGTACTAACTTACTCTTAGCTAACTAGATGATGCCGGCCGCCATCTGCGGTACACGCTAAACGCCGGCACCGGCGTCCTCCGCCTCGCCTCGGACTTGCCAGAGGTGCGATAGGGCGTGTTGCTCGCGCGCGTTGGCCCTTTCCATGCCGGCGTGGTCCACCGAAGCTTCGGCTTCTAAGCGGGAAACCCACTTGATGAGCTGGTAGTAAAAATCGGTTTGTGAACGCGTGCGTGCCCGACAGCCTCCAGGGCAATTTGTCGGGCGCCGGCCTCCACGTAGTCAGCCCAGTTGCGGGCGCTCTGCTCGCGACTCAGAGCGTCGGTGCGCTGCTGCTCCATGTCCCGCTGGCGGCGCAAATCGGCGATACGCTGCTCCACCGCCAAGCAGTCGCGCTCCAACAACTCCTGCTCCTCCGCCAGGCGGTCGCGCTCCAACAAGTCCTCGATCTCCGCATTGCCATCTAAAGACCGATAGAATGCCTCCTCCCTCCGTCCGCCTTCCGGTGAAAAATCGAACACTAGTTCCGGCAGTGACCGCCTCCGGCCTCGCCTATCGCGGACGGGCGGGGGCATGACGGACGTGGCGAGAGCGAGGATAAGTGGCGAGCGACGTCGGGACGGTGGGGGCTTATGAGGATGGGCGAGTTGGGTCATGGTGCCACCATAGAAGGCCAGGAAACAGTACTTATAGGCGGAAGGTAGCGCGACGGTCATCGGAATTCAATGCATAATTAAGCAGGCATGGCTTAGCGCGCCAGCTTGCCGGGGAAAACTAGAGAAACTGAAATTCTGACTGTGTCGTCCCGTCCCGTCCGTGCTGGGTCGCACGCCGGCATGACGGTCAAACGAGTGCACTCGAATCATCTCCCTCCTTGTCAATAATGATTCCACGGATTTAAAAGGCCTACAACAATTAAAGTGCATCTTTTTTCGCATCAGTTATCTACATTAATTACGGCCGGCTGCATGCAGGCACTCAAAATCGCTCGTAGCCAGTATGCGGAGCAGCATGCAACGAGTCGCAGCCGAGGGCATTAGTTGATGAACTTTAGCTGGGAGATAAGGCATTTGCGAATGTTTTTGCTGGCAGTTTGTTCAGATTCGCATGGCATTTTCTTCAGAGCAGCTTGTCAGTTTCTTCAGAGGTAGGCATTTTTATTCAAAAAACTGCCACTTCGGATTTTGCGTCGCAACTAAAACTGCCAGGAGCGCATTAGTAGGCTAGCTAGTGATCGATCAGTAACTTGTAAAAACTGAGCAAACAGATATAAGGAACTGTTAATGCATCTCAATGATTCACAGATCATATAGAAATATGTAGCTCCAAAAGCAAAGATCAGCCACAACTAAAACCAACTAGTACGATTCCCATACATAAGATCAACATGTTAATGCATCTCAATGATTCACAGATCATATACAAATATGTAGCTCCAAAAGCAAAGATCTAGAAAAAACATATGTTCTTCCTACTAACATGGATGCTTCTCTTGGCCAACATTCAGTACAGACTAAAAGACAAATTTGTTTGTGAAGTCTACAATTCCTCTTGCAAACGTAAGTGGTTTCACCAACAGCTGGAACCATGAGAATGAACCACACATGATGGAGGAACATCCACTGCAATATGATTTGGTCTTCTCTTGATCACACGGCGAGACTATTTTCGGAATACAAACTTTAACTTAGGCAAAATGATGCCCATTGTATAATCAGACCAAAGCAATGAAGCACCTAGTGTTGGCCAATAAATAGTACAGTACTACTTTTCTGCAGTCCATGAAGTGACTATCCAATCTTTCCGTGTCTATTTTCAAATGGCACTGCATGTAGTGACTATACTATTCTCTTGTGCAGTTCAACTAAAATTGCGGTCACTTTGTGTGTTTGCCAAATAGCAACGGGCAGACATCTCTGTCTGCACAAATATCAAGCAGCTAGTAAACATACACCCCACCTTGTATTTTCAGTTTAAACATGTCTCTTCCGCTTAGCACCTGTCATGTTTTGCACTGGACAATTTGATAAAGTCATGTTTTGCCCTGGACAATTTCATACTGAATTGATTTGCTTGTTCAGAGCAGAAATATAGCGCCTATTCTTCATCAGACCAAGGATATCCATGTTCGCAGTGATGGAAGAGGTGAAATTGATACAACCGAAATTGAGCATCCAATCATTGAATCCTGTCCTGCACCTCCAATGTAGGTCCACCCTGCCAATAAATTCACATGCAAACCACTAGTATTACTATCTAATGACAGTACAAAAAGAGTAGCAAGATAGTAGCAAACCATGTACCTTCTTAATGAATAGCGCATAGTGCCACCAATTGGATATAAAGGTTTGGAAGAAAACATGCTCCTAATGTTGAACCAGTTGGACTTTTTGTGCAGTTCCACTAAAATCGAGCATCCCTGTTTGCATAGATATTGAAAGTGTGATTACCATAAAAGTGGCACTAGTTGAAGCATAGACTCACAAATATAAGCATTCCAATTTCTTAATGGGAAAAAGTAGCAAGACTGTTTCTAACCACCTGTTTGAAGGAATAAATAAGGCAACAGCGGCTGATGTCAGAAAGGCATATATAGTTCTTTCTGAAAGAATGATCGATTCCTAACCTTTCCTCTTCTTTTAAGCATATTTTGTGCAGTTCAACTATAAAATGCCATCACCGCCTTGACAATTCAGTGACACTGTACAAAAGGAAATGACTTAACATTACATCATGATGTCAGGTATGTAGTCGACAGGCATTAGAGACAAACTTACAGACCTCCTCCGATAACATAATGAACATTAATTTTAACAAAGGTGTGACTATCTTTGCCGGGATAATTTGAGTGAACTCTACACCCTCTGTTCCTTAATATATGACGTTTTCGCGGTGCAGTTTAAAGTACCCAAACGTCTACTCCCTCCATTCCTAAATATTTGTCTTTCTAGAGATTTCAACAAGTGACTACATATAGAGCAAAATGAGTGAATCTACACTCTAAAATATGTCTATATACATCCGTATGTGGTAGTCCATTTGAAATCTCAAAAAAGACAAATATTTAGGAACGGAGGGAGTAGTATTTAGAAAAACAGGTAGTAGTTTTCTTGAGCACATATCTGGGAAAGCTTGCCACACTTTATTTATGTCCATACGCTAATGCAACACCATTCGAAATTTAAAATACTACAAATATACACTAATCCAGTGGCTAGTGCAACAGTAGAGTAGTTATTTTATTACAGGGTACAGTACAATGGTTTTACTGAACGGATTTCAATAAACTCTGGCACTGGAAGATTTCTATAAGAATTAACAATACAAAATGTAAAGGTAACACGTTTCAGCATTGGTATACTAGCTGTGCATGAGCATTAAACCAAATACAAAAGTCTGAAGGTAACTAGCATTATTAACTAATGACAGTATAAAAAATTTGCAAACCATGTACCTCCAAGGTAAATATTATTTCGAACTCAGGGGGACCTTAAAAATTGTTATCCCAATCTTGATAATCGATCAAACATAAAAACTTGATCGAACGAATCAAGAGAACAGCCGGAGGAGGAGGTGCCCACTCTTGACCTTTCCTCTTGTCTTCATAATATTTTGTGCAGTTTAACCAAAATAAAATGACATCAGCGTCTTGGCATTTTGGTGACACTGTACAAAAAAATTAACTTATCTCATGAAAGTGAGGTATGTAATCTATAAGCATTAACAGTGCAAAAATCTGAAGGTAGTAACAAGTTTCATCGTTGGTACACTGGCTGTGCAACAACATTAGAATGCCTTATCTGAAAAATCTTTAATACGTCCACAATCAACAGCTAACCCTGAAATAATCCAGTGACATTAAATGGCATTGCTTAAATTTATCGGTGGCATTAGACTGAGTGCGGCATTAGTTAAATGTGGCATCACTTTAGTAGTAGCATTGCTTGACTTAACTGCTGGCGTTATACTAACAGCAAAAAAGTGACAATAAGAGCATGGGAGGCCCATTCAGACAGTGGGCGCACCAGTACGATGTACCTCCATGGACGCATAGAGTGGTGAGGGAGGTATGGTTGCTCAGAGCAACAAATATCCAGGCAGCATATGTGGATTACGTCCCATTTTTGTTATGTTTAGCCACCTTTTTCCTATGTGAGGACAACAAACCGATCGACCTGGTCATTCTCTATTGCGTTGTCATGCCTTTCTACCCTTCTTCAACCAAGAGACACGAGACTCGTTCCTTAGCTACTGATTTTCCCCTTTTCAACCTAGATGCAGGTTCGATGCCTACTCTCTTGGACAGTACAGTCTCGCTTCCTTTCCTTATTCAACCCAGACATGGATTAGTCTGCATGAAGTAGGGTTTCCTTTAATAGTGCAAATTAAGGTTTTCGTCTGCGTGACCAGTAGAGCAGATGATAGAAAATTGGGAAGATGGTGGAGTGGAAAATGATCCACATGCAGCGACATGGCAGATGGGGCAATAGAACAAGGGTATGGTTCGAAAAGAGGCAGCATACCAGAGGGTCGGCGGGAAGTGGCTTCGCTCGTGGTCATCGTCCTCCGCACGCACTACGACAGCGAGCTTGGGGACGGAGGCCATTCCGCACGGGCGCTAGGTCTGAGAGGACGGCCTTGTCCTCAATGCGTGACCTGGCTCGCCGATGACGAGTGCGCCAACCCTGCACGTCCTATTCTTCCCCGGCGGATCTGTGACCACCGGTGAGGAGGGAGAGAGAGTCCGTCTTTTCTAGATCTGGAGACAGGGTGATAGTGTGAGAAGCAAGTGGGCAGCCCTTAGCAAGAAAGCTCTGAAGCTCCAGCCTATATATCTTTTTTATACTACTAGTACTAGAGGTGGAGTAGTTGTAGCGACCTGACCTCAAACGGTCAAGTCTCTATGCTTCAGTGTCATCCCTGGATCGGTAATGCTGACACACACAGTACTCGAAGGATTTATAGCAGAGTAGCAATCACACACTTATTACATCGAAGGTCTCAAAAGAGAACTTATTACAATAAATATGGCTTAAGGCCATCTAATACGATAACAGCGGAAGGCTTGGAAGATAAAGTGAGTCCATCAACTCCAACGGCATAGCTCAGCTGCACGGCAACGACCTAACAAACCTTACTCCTCGTCTGAAAAGTCTGCAACATAATACGTTGCAGCCCGGAAATGGGCCAGCACATGGAATATGCTGGCAATATAACACAGTAGAGCAAGAACAGAATAATGCTATCACTACATGCATATTTGGCTGGTGGAAAGCTCTATGGTTATAGTTTTTGCGACAAGCCAATTTTTCCCTACAACAAAGGAATAAGTTTTATTTAACTATCATGGTAGTTGAAACATCATTGAGAAGGTTCCTCCAACTCAATCCCAATTAAAGTAATTATCAACCCAACAATATTAATTACGAGTGATGACATACTTAGGATACTCCAAGTACTAGATACTCAAGATTTGTCCACGACCGGGGACACGGCTAACCATGATTAGATTGTACACTCTGCAGAGGTTTGCACACTTTTCCCCACAAGACTCGATCGCCTCCGTTGGATTTCTCGCACTACAAGGTGTTTGAGAAACGGATGACCGAGACACAGTCTTTCAGAAACATTAACTCTTTACTCCGGGCAGACCATACCAAACCTACATCCCTCTACCTGCTGATCCACCTCTTCAAGAGCTCATGCAACTTACTCAACTATGCTAGAGCCCATAATAGCTTGTGGCTGCACACGGAAGTTTCTAGCATGAAAATATCTCAGTTCCCTTTGAGCCTGGGTGGCGGACCTTAGGATGATCACACGGGTACTCCGGGATATCCTGGGACAACACTGGATTCTCCAGGTGCCCGACAAGCAATCCACCCAGATGTGTATTTAAGTTGCCACCTTAAGTTGAACCATTAATTAATCATCTCACATCTGTCATGGATTTCACTCACCCAATCCACGTCTACGAGCATAGCATAGCAATATAAGCAATACGTAGAAGTAACTCCCAAGGGTTTGAATATAACAGGGCAATAGGTTCTACCTCATCAACTATTTCCCAACCCACATGTTAATCACATCCTAATCATGCAATGTTTGAGGATTGGAACTAATGCATAAAAACTGGGTATGAAAGGAGTATGATCAATGTGTTACTTGCCTTGTTGACGATCCGCAAAACCCAGGGACTTGTAGTAGCACGCTTCGCACTCCGGGAATTCTATCGCAAACAAACAATAGCATACATAAGCAATCAAGCAAAGAAGCGCGGGTAAAACTCAAATAAGAAGAACTGACCAGAAAGTTCAACTTAAGAACTCCGGGTTGCAAAAAGAATCAAATCAAACGGAGCAACTAAACTCAAACTACGGAAGAAACAAGATCCGTTTACTAATCTGAACCAAAGTCAAATTTTACAGTACCAAAATATTGTTCAAGTTGATTAAATAGAAAGAGGGTTTCGAGACAAAGATCTAGGCGCTTGAATCACCTGATTCCGATAAACGAGCGAAAAGATAAACTGAAACGAAAATCGGATCAGAAATCGCGATCGAAAATAATCGCGGAATATCTGAGAAAAAGAAAACTGACGAACAGGCTAACAAACGAACGTTCGTTGTCTGTAACTAACGAGCGAAAACCGTTCGTTAAAACGAACGGACGGACGAACGCCCGCTATATAAACTAAACCGAGAAAACCGGCGAACCGATCTAAAAAAACGAACTAGGGTTTTCGAAAAAACCCGGATCGGTTTTAGAATAAAACCGAACGGCGGCGGTGGCGGCGTATACCTCCAGCGAGGTGGGGCTGCGGCGGCGGGCGGCGGTGCGGCGCGGCTAGGCGGCGGCGTGCGACGCTGCAGGGCGAGGCAGGCGGCGGGGTTGGTGGTGGTGGGGGGTCCGGGGCGGCGTATTTAAAGGTGGGGGCTTGCTTGGGGGAGGGGGCAAGGCGGCGCGGGGAGGAGTCCCAGCCGGACTCGGGGTCGCGGCGGCGGCGGCCTCCCGGTCTCCTGGAGGGAGACGTCGGCGCGGGGCTAGCGGGCCGGCTCGGCTGGGCTTCGGCCAAGTCGGGCGCTGAGATTTTTTTTAAAATAATTTCACCGGAACTAAAATAAATCCTAGAGAATAAAATAAAAATCTAAAAAATGCTAAAACAAATTTTCACCGTCTAAATAAAATATTTAGAACGAGATGAACATTTTCTTGGCCCTATAATGCAATTTTGAAAAACGTGCAATTTTTCTAATGCAAATAAAATAGCAATAAAATCCGAATAAAATCAAATATTTGATTTTAATATTTTTCCTCCAATATTTCAATTATTTTGGAGAAGTCATATTATCTCCTCTCGTATATTTTAATATGAAATATTTTTGGAGAAAAAGATAATTAAAACCAAAATCCTCGTTTCAATATTTGATAAAATTCAAATATGAAAGCAATGAAATCCCCAACTCTCTCCGATGGTCCTTGAGTTGCTTAGGATTTCGAGGATCGCGAAACGAAATGTAGTAAAATATGATATGCATGGATGATCTATGTATAACATTCCAAATTGAAAATTTGGGATGTTACAAACCTACCCCCCTTAAGATGAATCTCGCCCTCGAGATTCGGGTTGGCTAGAAAATAGGTGTGGGTGGTCTTTGCGAAGATCATCCTCTCGTTCCCAGGTGGCTTCATCCTCAGTATGGTGGCTTCACTAAACTTTGCAAAACTTGATAACCTTGCTGCAGGTGACTCGGCTGGCAAATTCAAGAATCCTGACTGGCTTCTCCTCATAGGTCAGATCACTGTCCAACTGAATCGCCTCCAAGGGTACTGTATCTCTTAACGGTATATCGGCCATCTCAGCATGACACTTCTTCAGCTGTGAAACATGAAATACATCATGAACTCCTGACAGTCCTTCAGGTAACTCCAACTTGTAGGCAACTTCGCCCATATGTTCCAAAACACGATACGGTCCTACAAATCTCGGGGCTAACTTTCCCTTAACTCCAAAATGTTTCACTCCTCGCAAGGGTGATACTCGCAGATATGCTCTGTCTCCAATTTCATAGGTTACCTCCTTGCGTTTCGAATCTGCATAACTCTTCTGCCTGGACTGAGCTACCTTCAGTCTATCTCGGATCAACTTAACTTTCTCTTCAGACTCCTTGATCAAGTCTGGTCCAAACCACTGTTGGTCTCCAACTTCATCCCACATCAACGGTGTTCTGCACCTTCGTCCATACAAGGCTTCGAACGGTGCCATCTTCAAACTGGCTTGGTAGCTATTGTTGTGTGAGAACTCTGCGTAGGGCAAATTGTCATCCCAACTAGGTCCATAATCTAGCGCACAGGCCCTCAACATGTCCTCCAGAATCTGGTTGACTCTCTCGGTCTGTCCATATGTCTGCGGGTGAAATGATGTACTAAACTCCAATCTCGTTCCCAAAGTCTGGTGCAGCTGATGCCAAAACTTTGAGGTAAACTGTGTTCCTCTATCTGATACGATGGTCCTCGGAACTCCATGCAGACATACGATCCTGGTCATGTATATCTTGGCCAACTTCGCACTTGTATAGGTGGTTTTCACTGGGATAAAGTGAGCTACTTTGGTCAAGCGGTCAACTACTACCCATATAGAATCATATCCTGATTTGGTCCTGGGCAATCCGGTGATAAAATCCATGCCAAGTTTATCCCACTTCCATTCGGATATCGGCATAGGCTGTAACAATCCTGCTGGCTTTTGATGTTCTGCCTTCACTCTCTGACATACATCACATACAACTACATACTCGGCAATATCCTTGTTCATACCAGTCCACCAGAAACGTTCCTTCAAATCCAAATACATCTTGGTGTTTCCGGGGTGTATCGAGTATGGTGAGTCATGAGCCTCCTGAAGTATTAACTTCCTGATCTCTTTGTTATTGGGCACATAAACACGGTCCTCAAACCATAAGGTGTCGTGCTCATCCTCACGAAAACCTTTGGCCTTTCCTTTGCTCATTCTCTCTTTTATGTCGGCAATCTCTTTGTCATCCTTCTGAGCTTCTCGAATCTTTCCTAACAATGTAGACTGAACCTCCATTGTTGCAACAAAACCTCTAGGAACAATCTCCAATCGAAGTTCCCTGAGATCCTCTGCTAACTCCTTTGGCAATCCCGTGCTCACTAGGGTGTTAGCATAACTCTTCCGGCTCAAAGCGTCGGCTACGACATTAGCCTTGCTTGGATGATAGTGAAGCTTCATGTCATAATCCTTTATAAGCTCCAACCATCTCCTCTGCCTAAGGTTCAGCTCCTTCTGTGTGAAAATGTACTTCAAACTCTTATGATCCGTGTACACATCACAACAGTTTCCAATAAGGTAATGTCTCCAAGTCTTCAACGCATGCACTACGGCTGCTAACTCCAAATCATGTGTGGCATAATTCAATTCGTGCAGTTTTAGTTGTCGTGAGGCATACGAAACAACTCTTCCGTCCTGCATAAGCACACTTCCAAGTCCTAGGCGAGAGGCGCCGCAATACACTTGGAAATCCTTGCGTATATCCGGCAGAATCAGCACTGGGGCTGTAGTCAAACATTTCTTTAACTCCTGAAAACTTGCCTCACATTCTTCCGTCCATTTAAATTTAGTATCCTTCTTCAATAACTCCGTCATTGGCTTTGCAATCTTGGAAAAATTCTCAATGAATCTTCGGTAGTATCCCGCGAGTCCAAGGAAACTGCGGATCTCGCTAACTGAAGTGGGTGCCAACCATTCAGTGACTGACTGAACCTTGCTGGGGTCTACGGCTATACCTTCTCCTGATATAACATGTCCAAGGAATCCGACTTCCTTCAACCAAAACTCGCATTTGCTGAACTTGGCATACAACTGGTGTTCCCTGAGTTTCTCGAGAACTAAACGCAAATGCTCCTTGTGCTCCTCCTCATTCTTCAAGTATACCATTATATCATCAATGAACACCACAACAAACTTGTCCAAATATTCCATGAACACTTTGTTCATCATGCTCATGAAGTAGGCAGGGGCGTTAGTCAGTCCAAACGACATGACCGTATACCCATACAACCCGTACCGTGTGGTGAATGCTGTCTTTGGTATATCCTTCTCTCGAATCTTCAGCTGGTGATATCCTGATCGCAGATCGATCTTTGAAAACACCTGAGCTCCTTGCAGCTGGTCAAACAAATCATTGATCATCGGCAGTGGGTATTTGTTCTTAATCGTCACTTCATTTAACGCACGATAATCAACAACCATTCTTAGAGACTTATCCTTCTTCTCAACTAAAAGCACTGGGGCTCCCCATGGTGATGAGCTCCGTCAAATGTAACCTTTCTCCAATAATTCCTTGATCTGCTTCTTAATCTCCACCAAATCATTTGCGGGCATCCGATAGGGTCTCTTTGATATTGGCCCAGTTGCTGGCAATAGCTCTATCAAAAACTCGATGTCTCGATCTGGTGGCATGCCTGGTAACGCCTCTGGGAAAACATCCGGGTAATCCTTCACTACAGGCACTTCCTCCTGAACAACTCCCGTGAGGGTATTTACTTGGCTCCTCCTAGGCGCATGCCTAGATACATACTTAATCCTTTTTCCCTCCGGGGTGGTGAGATAAATCAACTTACTAGCACAGTCAATGCTTCCTCCATACTTTGACATCCATTCCATGCCTAATATCACATCCAATCCTTGTGACTCCAAGATTATTAGGTCGGACGGAAAAACATGGCTACCAATGGTTAAGGGTATCTGGTCGCACCATCGACTAGCCATATACTCTACTCTAGGTGAACTTACTAACAGAGGGGTCCTAAGGGTTTGGGTTGGTAGTTTAAACTTATCCACGAATCCCCTTGATATGTATGAATGTGATGCACTAGTATCAAAAAGAACAAGGGCGGTAAAAGACTTAACCAAAAACTTACCTATAACCGCGTTTGGCTGCTCTTAAACCTCCTCCACGTTAACGTGGTTCACTTGTCCTTTGTTGAATGGATTGGGCTTCTTCCCAGCACTCCCATTGCCATTTCCATTCTTTGCTTTAGGGCACTCCGTGGCATAGTGTCCAGTCTTCCCGCACTTAAAGCAAGTAATGTGACTTAGATCTCTCTTGGCGGGTGTGGCTGGATTGGGGCGGTTCTGATTGTTGTTTGTTCCATTCCCAGTCCCATTCTTAGAACCATTGTGGTTATGTGAACTTCCTCCGGTGTGGTTATGACCTCCATGGTTATGAACAAGTCCTCCCAAGTTCGGGGTTAGGCGAGGCTTCTGCTGAGCTCGTGAGTTATACCTCCCTTGCCGATACTTCCTCTTACGACTCTCAATTTGCTGCTGCTTCCCTTCAATCATAAGAGCCTTATCTACCAACTCCTGGTAGTTGTTGAATGTTGCTACCATCAACTGCATGCTCATCTCATCATTCAGCCCTTCCATAAACTTCTCCTGCTTTGCGGCATCGGTGGCCACATCATCAGGGGCATAGCGAGATAACTTGCTAAACTCATCCGCGTACTGAGCCACAGTACGGTTCCCCTGGCGTAAGTTGCGAAACTCACGCTTCTTCATAGTCATAGCTCCAGTTGAGACATGGGCTGTGCGGAGAGCTTGCTGAAACTGATCCCAAGTGACGTTGGCTATGGGGAAAGTGGCCGTATAATTCTCCCACCATGAGGCTGTTGGTCCATCCAATTGATGTGCGGCAAAATGCACCTTCTCAGCATCTGTGCAACCTGCGGTGGTCAACTCCCTTCCAATATGGCATAGCCAATCATCTGCAACTATAGGCTCGATGCTACTGGAAAATACCGGCGGCTGCAACCTCAGGAATCGAGCTAAGTTGTCAACTGGAGGCGGGTTGTTGTTGTTGTTGCCTTGGTTCTGGACTAACAATTGCATCAAGGCATTCTGCTGCTGGATCAACTGAGTGAGCTCTGGCGGGAAGGCAAATCCGGTGTCACGTCTCGGAGGCATATGGCGGGTTTAGAGGGGAGAGATTAGAATAGAAAAGGGGTCTAGTGAGAAAGCACTACCCATATGCACATGAGACAAACACAATCATTTCACTCAATCAATCAAGCAAGGGCATACAAAACGGTCTAGAACTATCGTAAAAGTGCTCAACTACTACTATATACATGGGGGAATACTACTATCATTTGGTGGTCATCTAGAAATTTTTGATCGGTGGAAGACTCCATGATGTCTGCTCCAGCTTCGTCTTCAAAGTCATCATCACTGGGGTCGGAGTCGGTGTCGTCGATGATGATGTAGTTTTCCGGGCAAGTGGAATCGTCTTCCTCTCCTCCCGGCGCGGGATCTCCCATGAATACTCCGATCTTCTTTATCAGGTCGTCATTCTTCTCCAATAGTGTTGCAATTTCCTCCTCATATCCATCGCGTGTAGACTTAAGTACTTCTTCCAGCTCAATGATCCTTGTCTTCGCCTTCTTCAAATCTATCATATCTGCATACATCTGGTTCTCCTCGCGTCGAATATGTTGGTTTAACTCCTGGATGAAAGCTGCAATGGATCTGTCCTTCTTGGTGCTGATCATCTCCCATTGCTCATCTCGGCGCCCACATATCTGATAGATAGTGTCCTTAAGATCCTTGTTGTAGACTTCTCCAATGCGTCCCATGGTAATGTGGGCTGTCATGCTCTTGCCTAGGCTCCAGGTGGGTGCTTCAAAAGAAAATTCTATGGGCTTAGTGGTTGGCGAGAACGTCCTTCCTGGTACTTGAACTTGAATCATCCAGCGCTCCTCTTCTGGTAAAGTGGCGTTGTATGTCCCGGTGAAGCTTGGTATTCCGATGTTCAAGTACCTAGTGACTTCCTTCAACTGGCGTCCGAAGGGTGTGTCTTCATCCGGTTGTGCAAACTTGTTCTTCAAGTCCGCCATCCTAAAGAGTAGAAAATGGAGAGGAGTCAGAAATGAGTAGAGAAGAGTGACCTATGGCTTATCTTAGTGGTCGTGTCCTACACTCAGCGTGTGCTCTGATACCATCTTGTAGCGATCCGACCTCAAACGGTCAAGTCTCTGTGCTTCAATGTCATCCCTGGATCGGTAATGCTGACACACACAGTACTCGAAGGATTTATAACAGAGTAGCAATCACACACTTATTACATCGAAGGTCTCAAAAGAGAACTTATTACAATAAATATGGCTTAAGGCCATCTAATACGATAACAGCGGAAGGCTTGGAAGATAAAGTGAGTCCATCAACTCCAACGGCATAGCTGAGCTACACGGCAACGACCTAACGAACCTTACTCCTCGTCTGAAAAGTCTGCAACATAATACGTTGCAGCCCGGAAACGGGTCAGCACATGGAATATGCTGGCAATATAACACAGTAGAGCAAGAACAGAATAATGCTATCACTACATGCATATTTGGCTGGTGGAAAGCTCTATGGTTATAGTTTTTGCGAAAAGCCAATTTTTCCCTACAACAAAGGAATAAGTTTTATTTAACTATCATGGTAGTTGAAACATCATTGAGAAGATTCCTCCAACTCAATCCCAATTAAAGTAATTATCAACCCAACAATATTAATTACGAGTGATGAGATACTTAGGATACTCCATGTACTAGATACTCAAGATTTGTCCACGACCGGGGACACGGCTAACCATGATTAGATTGTACACTCTGCAGAGGTTTGCGCACTTTTCCCCACAAGACTCGATCGCCTCCGTTGGATTTCTCGCACTACAAGGTGTTTGAGAAACGGATGACCGAGACACAGTCTTTCAGAAACATTAACTCTTTACTCCGGGCAGACCATACCAAACCTACATCCCTCTACCTGTTGATCCACCTCTTCAAGAGCTCATGCAACTTACTCAACTATGCTAGAGCCCATAATAGCTTGTGGCTGCACACGGAAGTTTCTAGCATGAAAATATCTCAGTTCCCTTTGAGCCTGGGTGGCGGACCTTAGGATGATCACACGGGTACTCCGGGATATCCTAGGACAACACTGGATTCTCCAGGTGCCCGACAAGCAATCCACCCAGATGTGTATTTAAGTTGCCACCTTAAGTTGAGCCATTAATTAATCATCTCACATCTGTCATGGATTTAACTCACCCAATCCACGTCTACGAGCACATCATAGCAATATAAGCAATACGTAGAAGTAACTCCCAAGGGTTTGAATATAACAGGGCAATAGGTTCTACCTCATCAACTACTTCCCAACCCACATGTTAATCACATCCTAATCATGCAATGTTTGAGGATTGGAACTAATGCATAAAAACAGGGTATGAAAGGAGTATGATCAATGTGTTACTTGCCTTGCTGACGATCCGCAAAACCTAGGGACTCGTAGTAGCATGCTTCGCACTCCGGGAATTCTATCGCAAACAAACAATAGCATACATAAGCAATCAAGCAAAGAAGCACGAGTAAAACTCAAATAAGAAGAATTGACCAAAAAGTTCAACTTAAGAACTCCGGGTTGCAAAAAGAATCAAATCAAACGGAGCAACGAAACTCAAACTGCGGAAGAAACAAGATCTGTTTCCTAATCTGAACTAAAGTCAAATTTTACAGTACAAAAATCTTGTTGAACTTGATTAAACAGAAAGAGGGTTTTGAGACGAAGATCTAGGCGCTTGAATCGCCTGATTCCGATAAACGAGCGAAAAGATAAACTGAAACGAAAATCGGATCAGAAATCGCGATCGAAAATAATCGCGGAAAATCTGAGAAAAAGAGAACTGACGAACAGGCTAACGAATGAACGTTCGTTGTCTGTAACTAACGAGCGAAAACCGTTCGTTAAAACGAACGTATGGACAAACGTCCGCTATATAAACTAAACCGAGAAAACCGGCGAACCGATCTAAAAAAACGAACTAGGGTTTTCGAAAAAAAAACCGGATCGGTTTTAGAATAAAGCCCAACGGCGGCGGCGCCGTATACCTCCGGCGAGGCGGGCCGGCTCCGGCGAGGTGGGGCTGCGGCGGTGAGTGGTGCGGGGCGGCGGCAGGCGGCAACGGCGCGCGGC
>NC_057805.1:395985816-396116784 GCF_018294505.1 Triticum aestivum
GCTCCGGGGGCGGCGTATTTAAAGGAGGGGGCGCTTGCTTGGGGGAGGGGGCAAGGCGGCGCGGGGAGGAGTCCCGGCCAGACTCGGGGTCGCGGCGGCGGCGGCCTCCCGGTCTCCTGGAGGGAAATGGCGCCGCGTGGCTAGCGGGCCGGCTCGGCTCGGCTTCGGCCCAGTCGGGCGCTGAGATTTTTTTAAATAATTTTGCCGGGACTAAAATAAATCCTAGAAAATAAAAAGAAATATAAAAAATGCTAAAACAAATTTTCACCGTCCAAATAAAATATTTAGAACGAGATGAACATTTTCTTGGCCCTAAAATGCAATTTTGAAAAACATGCAATATTTCTAATGCAAATAAAATAGCAATAAAATCAAATATTTGATTTTAATATTTTCCTCCAATATTTCAATTATTTTGGAGAAGTCATATTATCTCCTCTCGTATATTTTAATATGAAATATTTTCAGAGAGAAAAATAATTAAAACCGAAATCCTCGTTTCAATATTTGATAAAATTCAAATATGAAAGCAATGAAATCCCCAACTCTCTCCAAGGGTCCTTGAGTTGCTTAGGATTTCGAGGATCGCGAAACAAAATGCAGTAAAATATGATATGCAT
This sequence comes from Triticum aestivum, assembly GCF_018294505.1. Lineage (NCBI taxonomy): Eukaryota > Viridiplantae > Streptophyta > Magnoliopsida > Poales > Poaceae > Triticum > Triticum aestivum. The sequence continues at coordinate 395,986,437 of NC_057805.1, forward strand.
GGATGATATATGTATAACATTCCAAATTGAAAATTTGGGATGTTACAGTAGTGGTAGAGTAGTTTATATTTTCAAAACTGAACGGCACGCCATTAAAAAAATGAAGTCGATAACTAATGCGGCACCTCGGGCCAACGCGGCCAGATCGCATTTTGCACAAGAAATTACACACCATGTTTTGTTGACATGTGGTCCCGTTCCAACATGTTAGTGAGACGATGTCGAGTCCTTTTGTACAACTTCCGAAAGGACGTGTAGGCCGGGGCGCCTCTTCGTGTACCGTGGCAAACTGGCAACCATCCACCGACTCTTCGCCTTTCCCTCTCAATTTGGAACTGCAGTCGCATGCTCTTCCTCCCTCCTCCATTTGCCTCCACCCTTCCTTCTGCCATTGTTCGATCGTCTTCTCCATGGAGGGAACAAGCCAGAAACGACCCCGTTGTTCTTGCCCCGATCTGAAAGATGACGTGGTGGGGGAACTCATTGATCGGTGCGACATCCTCACCTCTGCTAGCATGGCAGGTTCGTTCAAGAACATTCTCGACTCAACTAATAACATCATTACAAGGAACCCAAGGGTCCAGGAGCGGTTTGATCTCCCTTATCTTCTTCGCTATAAGCCTGTTCGCATGGGCGCGGACGACGGAGGCCTCGCCTTATGCAAGTTGATGCCGCTTGATATGATACGTGTGATGTCAAGATGCCATCGCCTAAGGGAAAGGCCTGGGCTGGCGCAAATGGAGATTGGGTTGTTTATATTGGGTACAATTGCGAGTGGGAACTTGTGAATGTGTACACTCGTCAGCGGATTCCACTTCCAAAAATCTCAGAGTGCCCTGAGGTTGAGCACACAGATGATCTACGTACATTCAAATACGATCATGGTGGCTGTCGTCTACGGAAGATAGCAATTTGTCGAGTTCCCAACCGCTCTTGGAATTACGAGAACTATGAAGTTGTTGCTATATTTGACAAGCTTGTTGCCGTCGTTATTGATTCCACGGTTCGTCCATGGACATTGCTCAAAAATCAGTTTATGTACACGGATGATGAGTACTATGATGCAATTAAATACGAGGATCTTGTGTTTGCTTCCACCACTCGTGGCATTGTTTTTGCATGGGATCCTCGTTGTTTCAGTACGTTTGTCTTCCACCGTAATTATATTTGTTTCATCCACATGCATGCGGGTTAGCAAGTTTCCCTTTACTAATTAACCTTCTTCTTGTGTTTCCAAGGTCCTGTGAACATTCCACCACCTATACTTGAAAAAATTTATAACCAAGGGGGAGATGACGATGGTGATGATCACGATCATGAGGATGAGCAGGACTTATATACTCAGTGGCGGCTGGCAACTAATTCCGATGGATCACCTCTTCTTGTCTGTATACAGTGCACTGAGATTGTTACTACTGAGGGAGCATGTGTTGTCTCCCATGGTCGCCCTCTCCGGACATATTCCAACACCCGTTGCAGGGTATTCAGGATGGATACTGGTGTGCTAGCGCCAACACCTTCTCCTTGGTACAGTATTGATAGTCTTGGAGCAAACTCGCTCTTCCTTGGACCAAACTATCCGATGATGGTTAAAGGCGATCCAGCTGCTGTTGACACAACGTTACTACCATTTATGAGAAGCAAATGTATCTATACCTCGGACATTGCGGTGGTTCCCTACCCTGCTCCTGATATATGCCGCTTCAGCCTCGATGATCAGTCCTGCGTTGCTCTCCATATTGACAATAGCTGGCCCTTCCCAGAGCACCTATGGTTCAAAGCAAGCATTTCCAACGCCAAGGATTGGTTGAGTTGAAGTTCATTTCATTGCTTGTTATTTGTTGTGTGATGAAAACTTTAGTATTTACTAGAATGTTTTGTTGGAAATAATCTATAATCCAACATGTATCATCGTTGTCGTTGTGTGTTGATGACTTGTTGTATGTAATGAATGGTACATTTGCAAATGCGTGTCATAGACTCAATTTATGAATGGTTTTTGAGTCACTTCTTGGAGTGTGAGTACCGTAGTAGTATAGCCAGCATCCAGTTAGTATATGAAGTTGCCACATCACATAGAGCCAACCTAATATTGGAGTACCAGATCTGAGATGCCACATGTACCAGATGAATGACTCCAAGTTCGACCACCGTGATGCTAGGTGCGAGCCGAGGAACACTGTTGGAGAGACCCCCCTCATAATTTTCCTACATTGGTCGTTTGATTTATAGGATAGAATGCTATAGGATTTTTTCCTATGTAATCATGTTTTAATTGGCAATCTAGCATCCACTCCAACTTTTGTTTCACTTCATTTGATCCTACGAAGAGAGTACTTGCTCTAAATGATGTGCCGCTGCAAGAGCCGCCTATATTAATTAACCATGCTCTAAAAAGGTGGACCAGCTTTGGCTATAGTAGTACTGTACTAGGTTAGTAGGTGACCTTGCGCTTGGCTCTTCTCCTCTTCCGGAAGTCTAACAATAATGATGGTACTACTTCTGGCAATCTGACACCAAATGAACTGCTGCACGTTCACCGCTTGTAAGCAAAAGTTTCTCCTCGTGCTGCGAGCCATCACGCACGCGTTGGCGAGGGAGAAGGCGTAGTAAGCAAGCTTCTCGTTGTTCTGCGAGTTGATGGGACACATCAAAGTTACTTATTTATTAGTACTCTCTTCAAAAAGGGTCGACCATGTGCATGGCTACCATCCCGTGCTCTGTCATTGAGTATGTGCACTATTCACGTGCCATCGAGGAGAAAAAATATTGCGTAGTACTAGGTGCCGTCGAAGTGCACGACTCACTTACGCACTGCATATCTCCATTTTCTTGCATGACACGCCACCTTGATGCTAGATGTTCCGTGTGTCATGGAGGCATATAGTATGATTTTGTAAAATGGAGGTATATAGATGTCCCGCGTGCCGGCAACAGGATGAACAAAGCTCATGTCTTAAACGAAAGAGTGGAAGAACATAGATTCCCGACGACCAAGAAGGAGCTACAAACCTCGGGGTGGAGCGTCTGCACTCATAATATTTTATATTATTCAGCGATATAAAATCAACCAAATCTCTCCACGTTCCTATACCATTCTATAGTACTATGAGAATAACTTTGAACGTAAGCCATTGATTCACTCTATCCAATGGTCATAGTTGGAAAATCCAACCAAAACCAAGCATTGGATCAACTCTTTTTTCGAGATCAACTCTTTTAGCACTTAGATTGTTGCAGCCTTCCCACCTGGCCCACATATATATCCACTCACGTGTGATGACCACAGGAGCTATCCACTCAGATTGTATGTCAAAAAAATAAATGTCGATAACTAATGCGGCACCTCGGGCCAACGCGGCCAGATCGCATTTTGCACGAGAAATTACACACCATGTTTCGTTGACATGTGGTCCCGTTCCAACATGTCAGTGAGATGACGACAAGTCCTTTTGTACAATTTCTGAAAGGACGTGTAGGCCGGGGCGCCGCTTCGTGTAACGTGGGAAACTGGCAACCGTCCACCGACTCTTCGCCTTTCCCTCTCGATTTGGAACTGCTGTCGCACGCTCTTCCTCCCTCCTCCATTTGCCTCCACCCTTCCTTCTGCCATTGTTCGATCGTCTTCTCCATGGAGGGAATAAGCCGGAAACGACCCCATTATTCTTGCCCCGATCTAAAAGATGACATGGTGGGGGAACTCATTGATCGGTGCGACGTCATCACCTTGGCTAGCATGGCAGGTTCGTTCAAGAACATTCTCAACTCAACTAATAACATCATTACAAGGAACCCAAGGGTCCAGGAGCGGTTTGATCTCCCCTATCTTCTTCGCCGTGACCCTGTTGACTGGCGCGGGGACGAGGGAAGCCTCGCCTTGTGCAAATTGATGCCGCTTGATAATGATACGTATGATGTTAAGATGCCCTCGCTTGAGGGCAAGGCTTGGGCAGGCGCAAATGGAGATTGGGTTGTTTATATTGGGTACAATTGCGAGTGGGAACTTGTGAATATGTACACTCGTCAGCGGATTCCACTTCCAAAAATCTCCGAGTGCCCTGAGTTTGAGCACACAGATGATCTACGTACGTTCAAATACGATCATGGTGACTATCGTCTACGGAAGATAGCAATTTCTCGAGTTCCCAACCACTCTTCGAATTACAAGAACTATCAAGTTGTTGCTATCTTTGACTATTTTGTTGCCGTCCTTCATGGTTCGACTGGATGGATATTGCTCAAAAATTAGTTTCTATACACGGATGTGTACTGTGATGCAATTGAATACGAGGGTCTTGTGTTTGCTGCCACCAGTCGTGGCATTGTTTTTGCATGGGATCTTCGTAGTTTCGGTACATTTGTCTTCCACCGTAATTATAATTGTTTCATCCACATGCATGCGAGTTAGCAAGTTTCCCTTCTCTACTAATTTACCTTCTTCTTGTGTTTCCAAGATCCGATGAACATTCCACCACCTATACTTGAAATTTTTATAACCAAGGGGGAGATGACGATGGTGATGATCACGATCATGAGGACGAGCAGGGCCCATATACTCAGTGGTGCCTGGCAACTTCCGATGGATCACCCCTTCTTGTCTGTATACAGCCCACTGCTGATGTTACTACTGAGGGAGCACGTGTTTTCTCCCATGGTCGCACTCTTCGGACCTATTCCAACACCCATTGGATGGTATTCGGGATGGATACTACTGTGCTAGCGCCAACACCTTCTCCCTGGTACAGTATTGATAGTCTTGGAGCAAACTCGCTCTTCCTTGGACAAAACTATCCAATGATGGTGAAAGGCGATCCAACTGTTGTTGACACAACGTTACTACCATTTATGAGAAGCAACTGTATCTATACCTCGGACATTGCGGTGGTTCCCTACCCTGGTCATGATATAGTAGGCCGCTTCAGCCTGGATGATCAGTCCTGCATTGGTCTCGAGATTGATAGTAGCTGGCCATTCCCAGAGAATCACTTGTGGTTCAAAGCAAGCGTTTCGAACGCCGAGGATTGGTTGAGTTGAAGTTCATTTCATTGCTTGTTATGTGTTGTGTGATGAAAACTTTAGTATTTATAATGTATCCTCATTGTCGTTGTGGGTTGATGACCTGTTGAATGTAATAAAATGATATGCCTGTGATAAACATACTAAATTTATGAATGGCTTTCGAGTCGCTTCTCTGAGTGGGTGTTGCGACGAGGCAAAAAATATATTTTCTGAATACATAATTGTACGTGCATTGCAACAGGTTATCGGATGAGGCCAATCAACAATAGTACACTATTTATACTAGCTTCACATGCTGCACTATCTCTACGTCTACGTACGTAATACAACAAGTTTTAAAGTTGAGACCAGCCACCCATCCTCACACAGAACACTTTTTAACCTAGCACAGACTCCAGGAAATTTGGCCACAGTGTGAGGTGGGCCGTACGTTAATGTGTTCGTTGTACGTAACCAGCACCTCGAATCCTCGATACTACTACTATAAGTAGTAGGAGTAGTAGGGTAGCTTGGGCTAGAACAAGCATTCACGTCCAGGAGTACGGCACACGCCACCAGCACGACTTCCATCTGACACCATATTTGTTGGAGTCCGTGCTACAGCAATCTCTTCAACCTCGTCGTTTCTCTAACTCAGCCATCGTGCAGCGGGCGAGGTGGGGGTTTGCCGATAGTTGGTTTCCTCAACTGCGGTCCCACTTGTAGGGCCAACTCCAACGCACGACCCCAAACGGACCTCCGTTTTGCCCGGATTCTGTCCGTTTCGGTAGGGCAATGGGGTCGTGTCCAGGCCATTTCTCGGATGCAGTGGTCGTGCGTCGAACGCGCGGACGCATCCCGGCCGCGTACATTTTTCTTTGCAAACACATATCTTTTTTCATCATTGATTTTTTGGTACATGGAAATACATCACCAAAATTTTGACTAGAAAAACAAGAACCACAAGAATACATTTTAGAAGATATCCAACTTCCATAACTGCTCCTGTAAGTTGGATTAGTGCCTTCTCGATGCATTCATTGTTGATCTGCAGAGGCTCGATCCTGCGTGCTTCTTTCTTCTTCGAGTGTAAAGAAGTAGACGTGTCTAGCCTCTATTCTATCAACAAGTGCACTAGTCTCATCTCTAGCCTCTCTACTAGCTAAAAGTGCTAGAACATCTACTAAATTGAACTCTATCAATATATCGTTGTACTCTTCTTCCTAATACCAAAACTTGCATCCATTCTACACAATAAAATTTTAAGTTAGCACAACTAGTCTAATCCGAGAGCACAACTGAAGATTTGGTCGAGTTCTTCCTCCTCCCGCCGACACGTGGGACATCCAGCATCCAGGTCGTGTCATGCAAGGAAATAGAGTGGTAGTTGAAGCCACGTGATGTGCATCTTGGGTTAAACTGTAAATAGAATCTTATTACTCTTGAGTAACTCCAAAAGCGCCCACCGAAGATCTTTATTGGATTTGTTTTTCATCACCAGCACGTCGAGGTGAAAGATGTGCAGGTTCAGTGGGTCCTCTTGCGTTTTCACTGACACGTGGGACCGCATATGAGCAAACAGATGATGGGCTCTGCGCGTCTGCTGGCTAGCTGAGAAGAGAGATAGAGGAGGGCTGAGCACGGACTCCAGGAAATTTGTTCTACGTAACCAGCACCTCTATATAGTGGGGTGGCATGGGCCATAACTAGCATTCATGTCTAGCAGTACGGCACACGCCACCCACACGAGTCCCATACGACACCAATTTTCATGGAGTCCGTGCTACAACCATCCCTTCTCCCTTCTGTTTTCTCAGCCATCGCGCGGTGGGCGGGGTGGGGGTTTGCCGATAGTCGGTTTGCTCAACTGCGGTCCCACTTGTAAGTGAAAATGCAACACAGCACGCATTCCCCCTTGAGCGGCGTGCCGGACCAACCATGTGGGGGTGCGACGCGAACACGACAGGCTTTTCCTTTTGATCTTGTAACTTGTAAAATTTGGTTCTGCTCCATGGCGCGACCGATAGAATGAAATAACGATTTTCCCTGAGTAATGAGAAGTTTTGTTCTGGCGCGGTTCATGCATGGAGTACGTAGGAAAATTATGAAGTTGATGCGAAAGGCAAGATAATTACTAGTAGTACCATATACTACGACATCGATTTGACGGAAAGATAAAGATACATACGGATCCATCAACGACCACTACAAAAAAATACACTTCCGTGATGATACGTGTTTGTCACAGTAGGTCGCGTTTTTTGTCATGCATGTACATCCATGACGATTTTATGACAGAATCAAGATAGTCATACCTGTGCTGTCGTAGAAGTGTTCCATGACATTACCAAAATTATCATCACGGAAGTGTACACTTCCGTGATGATAAATCGCGCGTCACAGGAGTGCTTTCGTCAAGGGTGACCGACATGTGGCATCCACCGTAACGGAACGTCGTTAAGCTATCGGGTTGGGTTTTGGATCCGATGACCCGTTAATAGCCCCGACCAATGGGAAATTTCCACGTGTAAAATTCTTATTGGCCGGACGAAACACGTGTCAGCTTGTCAGTGGGTCAGATAGGCGCCTATGATATGTCGACACGTGCCACGGCCCACCACTGGCCCATTTAGCTTACAAAGCCGGCCCGTTTGACTTGGTCAAAAGTTAACGGGCTGGCCCATGAAAAGCCTGTTAACGGTCTCTTCGCAAATAGCCCATTTTACGGCCCGTTAACTCACGGCCCGTTAGGCCCTAAAGGAAATCGGCCCAACAACATCATGTGGGCCGTAGAATATAACACCAGCCCATTTCACTTTCGGCCCATGTATGGCCCACGACGTCTTTCGGCCCATATGAGGCCTTCGTATCTTTCGGCCCTTTACATGCCCACGGTGACTCTAGCCCATAATGAATAGTAATTTTCTTTATACCCGTTAACGGCCCGTGATTTACATGGGCCGTTTCCAGCCCGTGTTAGCTTTCAGCCTATTGACGACCCATACGTTCTTGGGCTCCTTTTCGGCCCTCGATTACTTCCGGCCCGTTACTGGCCTGTTCCCCTAATGGGCCAAATTTGGCCCATGGCAAGAGTCGGCCCGTTACTGGCATGTTCCCCTAATGGGCCAAATTCGGCCCATGGCAAGAGTCGGCCCGTTACTGGCCCGTTACCCTAATGGGCCAAATTCGGCCCATGGCAAGAGTCGGCCCGTATCTGGCCTGTTAACCCGTTGCGCCATATCCAGCCCTTCCTATATTCTGGCCCATTAACGGCCCATTATGCCTGTGACAGAATTAAGCCTTTGCTGTCCTACGGTTGTTAACGGCCTGTTACCGTGCTGGGCCGATACCAATTACGCCCGATTACGGCCCATGTAGACCCATTTATCCGACGGCCCGAGGCCCACCGATTACAGGCCCATTTATCGACGGCCCGTAGGAGACCCATGGATCCTACGACCCGTATATGGCCCATGGTAGTTGCGGCCACTAGCAAACCAGGGAAAAAGAAGACTAGGAAATAAAAATAAGGCCGAAACTAACGCTAGGCTATTAAGGCGATTGCACAGATTACATCCACTCGGCATCAAAGATCGCCACCAGTGCATATATAGGGAACACCCTACACTATACAAAAATGGCTTGCTGTTTTCTTCAGCCGGTGGCTGCACGTTAAGAATAAATTTTGTATCGCACCAAAACAAATTACAGCTATATAACAAAAGGAAGGTTGGCATAAAACTTAACAGTCTAGCAGATAAATGCACCACCAGAAGTTCAGAAGCTCAGTTCATTTGACCTGACGGTTACGTTTTCATGCTGTATTGTCCGATGGAGCACCATAACCCTCGCCTTCATTTCCCCTAGGCTCCTGAACAACATAGCAATTGTCTGATAGTCTGGTTTCAAAACCATGCATATCTTGACGACATTGAGCAATGTTTCTCCTTGTTTCACAAAGGGTCTCTGTTAGGGAATGGACTTGTGTCTGGAGCGCAGATACAACATTGCTTTGAGCTTGCATATCTTGATCATGAGGCAGTTTGGACGATGTTGCCTTAACAACCAACCCAGTATTACGCAGGAACGTGCTTTTGGCACTGTTAGTGGACAGGTACTGACCCACTGCAGCAAGAGCTGACATTGCGGTTATAGTTGCCTCGCCACATTCAGAAGGTGGCGGTTCCAACATTTTTTCCATAGCTCGCTGAAAAGTTGAGGTTTTACATTAGTAGTACCAGAACAGAAGATATTAAGGAGGCAGCAAAACCAAACAAAATAGCTTTGGTCTATATACAGAACTTATTCTGGTGAACCCATGTAAAATATTAGTTGTATTTTATTGCAAAGTACATAATAAAACCAGGTTCCAAACATATGACCATGTACCATCGCTAATGTATTGTCTATTTTTTCACATTGTATTGAGGGCTAAGGATAAAGAGACGAAGTTTATAATACTGTAAGCATAGTATGACATCATTCATATCACAAAACAACTGAGAACAGAGACACAGGCAATTGTAACGTTGTGTGGGCAAGTCCAGCACGGAACTATATTACGGGTCAAGATCAAAGGAACATCACTCCTCTCTTTTAAACCTTGTAAGGTGCAATGATACGCTAAGACAGTTGTGTATAAAATTGAAAAGAGTAATAGACATTGGCTGCAAACCATGCAGTTCAAGGCACAAGTCAGAGTAAGTAGTAGTTAAAAGGCATGAGGATTAAGGACTTACAACAGCGGCTTTGACTGGTGTAGTCATGCCCTTCTTCTTGCTGGTGCGAAGGTCCTTGAAGATTTCCACAGCATTTGGTTCAGGTACTTTTTGGTCCTTGCGGGCTTTCCTCTGCATTTCGAACAAGTCAATATAGATCTGATAATATGGTACAGCGAAAAGAGTGAAACTATAGCTAATTACAAGAGCCTCGCAGTGTGCAATATAACTACGAGATCCCGTCGTCTGTTGGAATTTCACTTTCGTACGGTTCGCCTTGTTCTTTGAATAGTTCACCTACAAGAAGATAGATTTGTGTGGCACATGCGTAAATAGGACTTCAACATGTATCTGATCACATATATATAATGTACCTGATACTTCGGATCAGACCAGTTTTTAACAAGGCCCCTCCAGTCTTCATCCGATATATTTTCCACTGGAGATGTTTGGGAAGTTCACTGTTAGCCTTGCCTTCAAAGTGAGTTTTCCTCAAGTTATACCGATACTGTCGCAGAGCAGACTTGAAAACATGGGTGCAAGCTTGTCTGGTTGCATCATCTTGGCTATCCAACTTGAACCTCATCTGTTGAAAATTATGGGAGTCTCATTATCAGCAACCTAGAAAGTATGGGACAGAGCAAGACGATATTACTAGTTTCCATTCATAACCATACTTACAGATAAATGGTCAAGGAAGGTGTTGAACTGGGTTTCGTCTTTGTCATTCCTGTACTGAATCCATGTTGGGAGGATACGTACATGACACCTAACGGCAACCGCTGCCTCTGATACTAACTTGGCTGACTCTGTAGCATCACGTTGCCTTTTTAAACCTGCCTCAAAACGGATCTCCATTCTTCCTCCTCTAGATTTAGTTAACCTATCGAGCATTATCCCTGATGTTTGTTTCCTCTTGCGCCTAGGTGCTAGTCCAACAACGAACATAGGAAGTGTTAGTGTACATCAAACTGTGAGACTACATATAAAGAAGCATGCAACTGTAACTTGACTCCAGCAACTACCTTCTTGCTGTTGAAGCTCACAAGGTTCATCTGATATTGCCAACTCGTCTTGTGTCAAGAGTGCTTGGGAAGTAGTGTCAGGTGGCAAGGGAGCTTGGGAACGTGCTGCTAGCTCAGTTGACGCACGAGTAAGTCGTGCAGCTGGTAGTACTATGGTAGGTGTTGCAAGAAGTAGGGCTGTCTCTGCTTGTTTGGTGGCAGCTATTTGTTTCTGTTTGGCTTTTTTTGCAACTTGTGTAGCATGGGATGCCGTGTTCGTAGAATTTTCCGCTGGACTTTGACCTTCTATTGCACCATCAGTACCAGCAGAATCTGCAGGATTCATCCGCTTCTCATTCCCTGCCATTCTGTGTTTCTTCCTCTTTCTCTGTGCCACGTTAAGTCAAGCCGACAAGAAAAACGAATAACAATTTAGTTCTTCAGAACAAATTGATGCGTGATGCAGATGAACTGAACTTTGATGTTTGACAACCACATGATAGGAGGATGTAATATGTATGAAAAACAGGACGGAAGAGATAACCAGAACTATGATGTGTATACTAAGAAGAAGACATTTCACCAAATTAGAAGCAATGCAATGGAAGGTAGACACCATATGAAAGATGCTACAAATATCGCTCTGCCAAGTTAACAGTGTCTCATCATAAATGGCGTTTAAACAAATGTGAAGCAGTACAAGAAATAAATCATATGCAAGATGCAAACAACATCACACTACCATGTTAGTGGTCTCTCGTCATTAGTGCCATTGCATATTCACAGCGACTAAGGAGAAAGCATTTCAACAAATTAGAAGCAATGAAAGCTAGACACCATATGAAAGATGCAACGAATATCCCTCTACCAAGTTAAAACTGTCTCGTCATAAGTGCCATTTCAACAAATTAGTTGTACAAGCTAGAAAAGAATGTGAGATGTAACCTATATCACACTCCGAAGTCAAACGTGTCTTATGATAAGTGATAGTTGCAGGTTACACAACAGTAGTAATTTGATGTAAGAACATGGTGTGATAGACAGGTATTGTATGTTCTAGAAACAGGAACACGTGTCTTATTCAAGTATAATGTGTAAAGTAAGCAGATGGAATTCAACAAAATTAGAAGCAATACAAGCTAGACATCACGCATAACATGCAACCACATATAACAGTGCCAAGTTAGAGGGAGCACCGGTGATGCTGCACTAGGGGAGACGTGCTCATCATAAACACAGCTTTGTTGAGTGTCTATGCATGTGTTGTCTTGGAAATCATCTTGGGGGTGTGGAGGAGTAGAAACTGTAGAGGCCCTCCGTTCGGAAGGAGCACCTTTATCCGCTGCCTTGCTAACTTCCTTCCGCTTTATTGATTTTGTATTGTCAAGTAAAACCGACAAGAAAAAGCAATAAAATTCTCTCTTCAGAACTCATTCATGCATGATACTGACAATCACTACTTTGATGTAAGGCAAACACATGATACCAGGATGGAATATGTACGAAAAATAGGACGGCATGGCATGTTCACAACTGTTTGTGTAAACTAAGCAGAAACCATTCCAGCAAATAAGAAGCAATGCAAGCTAGACACCACATGAAAGATGCAACCAATATGACTCTGCCAAGTTAAAAGCGTCCCATCATAAATGGAATTTCAACAAATTAGAAGCAGCGCATGCTATAAATCATATGAAAGATGCAACTAATATCGCACTGCATATACTAAAGGTGTCTCGTCATGTTGATTGATGCGGGATACAAAAAAACAATAGTTTTATGTAAGGACATGCTTAATAGACAGATGTACTATGTACTAAATATAGGAAGGCATGTCACATTAACAGGTATAATGTATAAGCTAAGCAGACTAGCACATGCAGTTTAACCAGATTGGAAGAATTACAATCTAGCCACCATATGCAACATGCAACCACATATCACGCTGCCAAGTTAGAGCAAGCACTTGCGATGCTAGTGTAGGGGAAATGCTGTAATCAACTACAGAGCTACGTTCACTATCTTCATCTAGCATTTCTGTTTCTTGAGAATCATGTCGGGAGGCTGACGCTGCATTCTTTAAATGAGGAGTAGTCCCCTTGCCTGCCTGCCTCGTCATAAGTGATTGATGAGGGATACACAAGAACATTAGTTTGATGTAAGAACATGGTTAATACACAGATGTACTAGTATGTACCAAAAACAGAAAGGCATGTCATATTCAAAGGTATAATGTGTAAGCTAAGCAGATGCAATTTAACCAAATTGGAAGCAATACAAGCTACACATCCGGCTGGAGTGGTGAGCATGATCATCTAGGACCTGAGAGCCTGGTGGGAGGCGGGCTGCTTCGCCACCATCGCAGCTTTTAGTTGGTTTCCAGGTGATGCCTATCTTTGCTGGGCTTGTCACTGGCTCGGCTAGTGCCCTGACTAGCTATTTATCTTCTGGTGCTCATGGGATGGTGGTTCATGTAAAAAAATATCTTTCCTTATCTTACCGACTTCGGCCTTTCGAATACAAGCTAGACACCATATGGAAAATGCAACCACATATGACACCGCGAAGTTAAAGCAAGCACCTGGGATGGTGGTTCATTGCGAGCGAGGTCATCAACTCCAGAGCTACGTTTACCGTCTCCATCTGCTGACACTGCACCCTTTATAGCGCTGTAACGTGTCTTGCCTACCCGCATACGAAGCTGGAGCGACTTCTCTCTTTTCTCTTTGGCTTCTCTCATGGCAGCAGAGTCTGAAATACCCTTGCATAAAAACACAATAGTGAGAGTAAGGGTGAAGTGTGTGCAGAACTAGTGCACTGTAAAAGTAGCAAATAGCAGGTGGCTAAAAAATAAATGACAGGAGACATATGATAGCTCTACAACATTGCATGGCAAACAAAATTAGATTCCACTTCGTATGATTTTGTAATATATGAGCACAGGAAATGCAGGTACTCCTCCAGCACACCACCACATGTGGTCATATCTAAGATAACAGTCGACTGAAAATAAATAGGTCAGCCGATTTTTTTAATAAACCGTCCGATCTATAAGGAACGGGCAGATGGCCTTCGTCTACCTCCCGCCAGTCACTATTGACGATCTTTCTCGAACCGCCAGCGACCACCGGCCCAGACCCCTGCCTCCGCCGCCCCGCCCTCCCATCGACCTCACACCACCGCCGTGCTTAGCAACGCCCCCAGGCCATCCCTTTAATCCCGGCCGACCTCCAGATCGGGCGCCGGTAGCTCTAGGCCGCACACGCCCCTAAGATAAACACCAAGGCGCTGCTTCCCCGGCGTAATAGGTGTACTAGCGCCTGTTACACCGGGAATGCTTCCGTTAATTGGGAATCAACTGGCCAAAAATTGAAATTCAGGGGGGCGACGGACCTCTAGCTAAGGTGAAATAGTATATGAGGAGAAACCTTGTGCATCGCAAGTTACTAGGAACATCTAGTATCAAGAAGAAGCGGTCAACTAGTGTCTTCTGTGGGATGAATACCGTGCAAACAAAGACGTAAGGTTTGCATGAATAAGGGAAGAGGAGTACCTTTTTCGGTTGCCGGTGTGGTCACCTCCACATGCCGCGCCGATCTTCTTCTTTTTACCGGGGAAACCGATGTTCTGGAGGGTGCAGGCTTGGACGAACCCATGGCCAAATTGTTGACTGTGTTGCCGTGGCCGTATGTCGGCGGAGGGGAAGCAGATTCGATGCGGCGAAGGACGGCGTAGCGGGAACAGCTCCGGTGCTGTGGAGGGTGGCGAAGTTGGAGCGGCAACGGGGAGGCGCAGGACGGCGTGGTTGAACTGGCTTGGGTACGGACGGCTCGGCCTCGGCTTCAACTACTAGCCGTGGAGGCTGTTGCGGTTGAGGTTGCGGTGGACGATGTCGTCGGGGTATCGGCTCCGGCGTGATGGAGGAGGGCGGCGGTTGAAGGGTGGGATGGGGTGGCGGACGGAGGACGCCGGGGTTTCGCGGCTGGTGGAGAGGTAGTTTTGGCGCCCACGGAGTACGAATGGGGAATCTGACGGGTGGGGGGGGGGAACCAGGTTTCGGTCTGGGACGCGCTTGTTTTTGGCTTTTTTGAACAGAAGATGGGATGCGCTTGTTTGAAATTTGGGGAAAGTACAAACTTTGCCCCCCTCTTAAATTTCGGACCTACTGCGGGTCGGGGGTAGGATGGTAATCCCAGGTGTCCCAAATAGTGGGCGGGAGCGATTTCGGCCGCGCGCATGTGTGCTTAGGCGGCCATTGTGTATGAATGTTTTTCGGATGCGGTTGTGTGGCGTCTAGATGAAGCTACAAACCTACCCCGGTTTCGACCTTTGGATGTCGGGCCGGTAGGTTTCACGGGTCGGAGTTATTAGAAAAGTAATTTCCTTGTACTACCAAACATTGGTCTCACGCAGTTTCGGGCGAGTAGAGGCTCTTTTGGCGCTTCGTTCGAAATTTTGAAACACAAGCATTCACGTTTAGAGTACTCTTGAACTATGAGGATTGACCTAAATAGACAACGTTATATTTGACCTTGTATGTTTGAAAACCTCATTAAATTATCCGCTTCTTTTTGAAATTTTGACACTTGAAAATCCTATAACTACGATTATTTTGGAATGGAGGAGCTAAATTTGAATCTATTTTGTACATGACTACATATGCTATTATGTACAAAATCAGAGCAAAGATTGGTGCCCCCATAATTTAGGTATGGTTTGCAAATGCCATGATATCAAATTCAAATAATTGAATGGACTTCATGTTGAATTCGATTTTTTTAAACCACCTTAAGTTGAATTCAAATGTATGCTAGTTCATAGGTAGCTATTTATAATGTCCATTGTGTAACTTTCGTATGTATAATGTGCTTTACACACACAACATGAACTATACTCACGTTTATATTCGATTGCTAAAGCGATGCATTGTCTGGAGTTCAAAATACTAACTATGTGGATCAATTGTGTCGAATAATAACATAGACATGCTCAAATTCGATAGAATCTAGATGTCTGATGGATCAATGACCGCTCCTTACGCGAATTGCAAATATCATGATCCCATCCTAATATTTGGATACAATTTATATCTTTAATCAATGTGTAGAGCAGTCTTTTACGTGTAGTTTCACTCTCCATCGGTGGTCTCTCACACATGCTCACACACTCTCTCCCGAGGTGTCTTTCTCGCACACATGCTCTAGATATAACCCTCCCTCCCTCTCGTAACCATTTACAACTGTTTTCACTAACCTTTATCACAAGCACTCTTCCTCTCGCAAACATACACACGCACAATCCTCATCGACCCTTTCTATATACATGGACCTGCCTACGTGTCTCATGTACGCACATTATCTTTACGCCTGTCTCTCACGCATTGTCTCACACCTCTCTTCCTAATCGACGAGTATGATTCTAGCAGAGCATTCTGTAGGATGCCCCTTAAAGTTAGGTTGGATGAATAGTAATATCAGAGATAAAGGGGTTACCTTAGTCCGAGAACCTAGGGTTACAAATCCTAGCCGGCTTTGTCAGTGGACACAGAGTCCTTCACAATTCTGCTATCTTTGTCTTGTACGACTAGTCATCCATGGGTCTTCCTAAATGCGTCACGGGCCGACCAATGTGGCGCAGGACGGAACCGAACGAAGGGCCTCACCTCGACCCACCGGACCTCACGCGGTGACACACCCTCTGCCCCCACGTCTCATTATCTTCTCACACCCACACATACCAACACAAACACCACACACACAGAAAATTTCTCCTGGTGCCTCTATTCCCTCCCCCTTGCATATACACACTCAAGGGAATGGAATCTCTTGTCGTGACGTCATATTCGTCTCTCTCTCTCTAGACCACTCTCATTTCTCGTGCTATCTCTCCCACGCCCCCCCCCGTCGGCCCCTCTATCCATGCCTCTCTCGAATACGTAATACACACACATACCTCTCTAGGCCCCGCCAAATGCATCAACTACACATTCACACATGTTACATCACGTACCCCATTGATCTAAAAAGCCCTCTCTTCACGTTTATTTCGCATACAACATTCCTTTTGAATAAAGTGTGGCCAAAAAATTATTTTAGAGTTTCTACATATATACAACATTACAAAGTTATATGGAGGAGTACGAACGCTAATTTGCATTGCATGGTGCCCACAATGATATTTATTCCGCACTGTGAATTTGTATATTTTTATACTATATACAAAGTTAGTCATAATAAAGAGAAACGAAGAGCATCTCTCTCTCCATCGCATACCCCCCTGTACGCCCCTTTCACGTATGCACACAAAACTATCTCCAGGTCCTCTAAAAGTAAGCCCCCAGAAAATTCACGCATGTTTCATCTTTCTCTCGCGATATATGCAATGACGATCATTGTATTTGAAGCGAAAGCACGATACGTACATTGGACTTCAGAATCCACTCATTACGGTCACCATTTACGTTTAGTGGTTATTATACAGTCACGGGCTCACCGTACAACTCTGTATTTGCTCATGACATGACTAGTTGACCAGTTAAACGCTCCACGTGGCACCTCTAGTGTTGCATCACATTATCTCACTACCATCGTGCCCACCTGTCGACTTGTATCTACTCTACATCTACACTCTTATAAAATACATAAAATACACTCTTATAAAAAACAGAGTTGGTGATGATGGTGTGCCTGCCATCCTGCAATATAGGCCGTCCGATTTATATCTGACGGATAGGAAAGAAACTATGGCAATTTTGCAAAAAGGTACCCACACACCTCTCCACATTTGCAAATAAGGCCTTCCCTCGTTCATCCTTTTCTCTCACAAGATAAACAAGTCATACAAATGCATCTTGATGTTACGTGCAACGCACGGGCATCTTGCTAGTAAGAATGAAAACAAACGACAAAAAAATATTTGGACGGTGGTTCGAAGTCATGACCGCGGGCACAGCGGACAAGGTGGCCTTGTATTGGTATGCTGAGCCGTCTGTTTTAACACACAGGAGCTGGTGTGGTGATTATACACACACGCACGCATGCACACGAACTGCATCCACGCAACACTCACACAAACACATGCACCCACGCACGCACGCAACACTCACACGTACACACGCAGCCACGCACGCACGCAACACTCACACGCACGCAACACTCACACGCACACACGCACGCATGCATGCACACACCAGTACACCACACGACCAACACACACTCTCACGCTCAAGTGCTCAACCTACACGTGCATGCGCACACATCAGGCCCTGACAGACACATACACAACCAGGTGATTCCCGCGCACGGGTTGGAGCCTTGTCGCGCCTGCGTAAATTTGTGTTTATCTGACCTTTTGCCTATGCGAACTGACAGGTGGGACCCACAAGGAACGTGGTCAATTTAACTAGTCAACATGGCGCCACGCAGACTATTTGGCCGGTCAACAGAGTGCAATCCGATGCTGAACTGTGAGCAAGTGACCGTATAATCACCGCAAAACGTATATAGTGACCGTAATCAGCTTATTCTGAAGTTCGGTGACCGTATTACGCTTTTCTCTCTGTAGGCCCTCCAAAACTACATCTCTACACGTTCTCGCATGTTACATCTAACAACTATGCAATACAGCACTACTACTACACTCTAACACAATAAATCATATGTGTTTTTAGTTTTACTAGATATCATATTGTTACTTATAATTATTCAGTTTGCATACATTAAAATTGCCTTTGAAATGTATGGCCAGTATCATCTACCGCGCGGGAAAAATCCCGCCCTTTCCTGTTTAATCGGGTTTGTATCGATGGATCGTGCGAAACAGCAAAACTATAGTACTATACAGTACAAGTGACAGTTCACTGGGCCGTCGTGTCGTCTACTCCTCCGTCGTAAGAGTGGAGCGCTCGCTTTCATAAATCTTCTAGTCCCTTTCGCCGACATGTGGGACATCAAGCTACCGGGTCCACGTGCCATACCGGAATACAGTGCAGAGCAGCCGGGGTGAAGCACCCCAGTCATGGCGCCGGCGTAGTAATGAGCAATGAGGCGTCAAATCACAAAGCTGCACCTTTCCCGCAGTTAAGTTGGAGGGACGAAGCAACCATCACATCATTTCACTCGTTGCTGAATCCGCTTCTCCCTCATCTTCTTCAACTTAACCACGTGTTGCTTCTGCCGTTGTTCTGCCTCATGTGGGACGCGGATCGGCTTGGTAAAGCACTGACACGTGGGACCGCATGTTAGCAAACCGCCAGGACAACGTCCTCCGAAAATAAGAAGCCTAATCCTAGACTTACAAAGGGCTACGTAGCTGCTACGTATACTTTCCATCTAATCTATATATGCCCCCCTGATTTTCAGGTGGGGTGGGCCTAATCCTCTCCTTTAATCCAATCAAATAGTCCCACATCACATCAGTTCGTAACTTTACGTAAACCATTACGTGGATGTAGCATTGCTCAAATAAGAAACCTCCCCCGCCATCCGCGCGGCAAAATCACCTCCTTTTTACTAATCTTGATTCTATAATTTTTTAGATCAATATAATTGAGATTTGTATAGATAGCACACAGGAGCAAAACCAAGTGGTACGGTTAAGGGCATCCACAATGTGTAGCCAAATGTGAAAATAGCTTTTGGCATCGTGGGAACCATTGTGGACGGTGTTGCCAAAGCCAAAAAGATGGAACCGAAGCTCCCTGATTGATTGATTGAAGGAATAGAAAAATGCAACGTCTCTCCTCTTTCTCCCATGCTTGGACGCATGTAGTACAGTATAGAGCACAGAGTCTACTCCCCTGTCCCTTCTATCACAAATCACAAAGCAGTGAGGCGTCAAATCACAAAAGCACGGACGAAGCAACCATCATTTCACTCTTCGCTGACTCCGCTTCTCCATCGTCTTCTTCGAGAAACCATCTCACCGCACTAGTACTCCTAGTAGTACTAGTAAAGGACTTCCTGGATGCAAATAAGGCGGTTGTCTCGGCTTGCAGGCGGCACTTGCGAACGACTTACCGTGGTCTCCCTCAATGGTGTTCTCCGTCGAACGCACTTCGCCAAACCACCAAAAAAAGATATCGTCGACGTCACCGCAATGGGGAAGGAAGTCAAATATAGTTACTACCTCCATTTTTTTGTACACAAGGCCAGTATATCAAAATTACAATTTGCAAAGGGCCACTAACACTAATCGAGGCAAAATTGATGGGGTTAGCAACCAAGGACATTAATATCCCCTGCATGCATGCGGAAGTGAGAAGGTTGGTTTGCATGGCGCTGCATTAATCAAGCGATGAGGAGTGAGATGGTTAGCTCTTTGGTCTTTGGAGAAAAAAATACGCATTAATTGACACGTGAAACGAGGATTTGTATCGATTAAATCCCGCGAAGGAAAACCCCGCCTTTCTTTTTTAACACTAGTACTCCTAGTACGTACGTACTTATCCTGTTTGGGTCTAGGCCTTGCATTGCCAAACTTCGCCACACATTTTTGCCAAGCTTGCCTAAAGTTTTCAAAATGAGAAGGAGGTACACTTGCGCACGGCTGTCGCGGTCGCACCGCACCCTCACACGGTCGCTCCTGCACGCCGCGGTCGCACCGCACCCTCACACAGTCGCTCCTGCACGCCGCAAACCCAACCAAGGGAACGCACCCTCACTGACACGTGCTGTCGCATGTGAACAAACCAAACTCAGCCATCCTATCGCTGACACATAATTTTCGTTCATAGAGTATGTTTATCCAACCGCATGTTGGGGAGTATCCGTACGGCCCGTGCGGTGGTCTGTTGGGGAAGAAGAAGAGGTGAGGAAGAAGGAAAGAAGGGTTAGGAGACGTAGGATATTCATCCAACCGCCTGAAATGGTAGACTGACCCAAGTCAGGCGACTTGCATAACAAATATATGTTTTTACACAGCAAAAGATCCATAAAAACAACAACATAAAGAAAAACTATCACTGCTCGCGGAAAGAGACGGCCTCGTCGTCTTTGGCTGCCGGCGCGAACCAGCCGTCGCTGCCGACGTGTGTCTCCGCACCGTGGTTGTCCTCGGCCTCCAGCTACTCGTTCAAGCGGAGCGTGCGGGCGCTCTGCACGGACGAGAGCACAGCCCGGTTCAAGTCGAGGACGTCCGGTTCCGCCTGCAGGAGGGCCTCGATGGCAGCGGCATCCGCGCGCTCCGCGTCGAGTCGAGCCTCCGCCGCCCGGTTCAAGTCCAGGACGTCCGGTTCCGCCTGCAGGAGGGCGTCGATGAGAGCGGCATCCGCGCGCTCTGCGTCGAGTCGAGCCTCTGCCGCCCGGTTCAAGTCCAGGACGTCCGGTTCCGCCTGCAGGAGGGCCTCGATGGCAGCGGCATCCGCGCGCTCCGCCTCAAGTTGAGCCTCCGCCGCCCGGTTCACATCCACGACATCCGGTTCCGCCTGCAGGAGAGCCTCGATGGCAGCGGCATGCGCGCGCTCCGCGTCGAGTTGAGCCTCTGCCTCCCGGTCCTCCTTTAGTATCGCCATGTTGAACCGCTGGTCCGCCTGCACCATGGGGGACTCGGACGCCGGCACGAAGTCGACGTCCATCGTCTCATACCCATCGGGGGCCTTCTGCGCCGCGACCTCCGCCATGAACATTGGATCGGCTTCCTCCTCCTCGTAGCTTGGCTCCAGAGAACTCGGGGATTGGCCCGCCGCAAAGCGAGCTTGGGAACGGAGGTCTGTGGCGCCGACCGCCGCCGCGATTTCTGCGCGGCGCTCCGGCGTCAGCATCTTGTAGTAAGTGATCTTGCGGCGCACCATGGCTTTCCGGCGAACTAGGGGACGCTTGATGCGGGCTAGGGGATCGAAAGGTGGGGGAATGGGCTGGAGATTTGGTGTGGTTTTAGGGCAGTGGCTGGCGTAGGCCGAGCAGCGAAGGTTCTGGTGTGAATAGTGGTTCCGGTGACGACCGGTCAATCGGTTTTGACTGTACATCGCTCTTGTCGCGTTCGCGTTGCAGCCCGGCACGCTGGACCCTCCACGTCGCTCACCGAATGGAACGCGCTTCGTCTTGCGTTTTCGCTCGCTTGTGGGACCGCAGTTGAGAGCAAACCGACGTCCCTCCCCCTCCCCCGCCCGCGTCATTTATTATACCACCACTCCCTCCGTTTTATGCGGAGTAAATAAAAACAGAGGGAGTATACTACGGATGAGGATCCCCTGACGTGGCCGAACCCATTGAGTAACTGACATGCGGGGCCTAGCAAGCATGGGGTCCGCCAGTAAGTGACCGAAAGGGAGGGTAAGGCAGGGATACCTACGTCAGAGGATCCACTTCCACTATACTACTTTGACCAAATGTTAGAGTAATAATATATGACATGCAACTTACACAAATGTTAGAGTAATAATATATGACATGCAACTTACACAAAGCATACAGGGTCTAATGCGTTTTTCGAGGCTAACTTTGACCAAATGTTAGAGTAATAATATATGACATGCAACTTACACAAAGCATACGGTCAAATTCGTATGTGAAAGGAGTTTCCAATGATATAATTTTCACATTATACATCTCATGTACTATTAATCTTGTCAATAGTCAAATTGGAAACCATCTCGAGTACAAATCTAGGAGTACGTACGAATCTAACAATATTGATTGGGCGTTGTTGAATGTTGATACCTTTTTGATCAAAGTAGAGATACTTTGACTACACATAAAACTTATATGTAAACTAGAAAGGATAGGGGGAGTATATTGTACGTTCAAAAACGAAACGAACATTGAATACCCTTTATATATGATTTGCGGATGCTATGATCACCGGTTCAAAATTTTGAATCCGCCTTAGGTATCACGTGCCCCCACTCGTTCCCTCTCGATTTCATCTCGGGGTCCGGAGATCTATTGAAAGAGGACTAGGGTGGGTACATGCGAATGATACTCGGCGGAATGTTCAAATGAGGCATGCGGGAGGATGGACTCGACTGGAGGGCGACATGATCGATGGAGAAGAGGGTTGGAGAGGAATGAGAAATAAGCAAACGCCACATGATTATACTTGAACGGCTCAAATAAACAATAAGTTGTCTCGCTTGGCCTACATAGTGAAAGGCCTAATGCGCAACGCGGAGCACTGACGCTCGAATATGGCCGGGAAAACAGGGAAACCGACATGTGGGGCACACCCGTCGGGACGACGTAGCGCAGACTAGTCCAATGGAGGAGCTGGCCCACGACCTCCTCGCCACCGACAACCGTTCATGTGGGTCGTTGGGGCCAACAACGGGGCGCAGCTCCAGCACCGCCTCTGGACACGGCGACCGCGGTGAGCGACACGCTCATATCGTCGCTAGACACGGTCGGTTTCAGTGTGCCGAGGGTGGCGTTAGTGCTGTGGCACGACCAACGGTATGTTTGGTTTGTGCCCAAGGTTGCCCCATCAAAGCATTGGGTAGCCAAAATTTTGGTTGAGGTATTGGTTGCCCATGATTTGGCCGACATTGGCAAGAAAAATGAACTAGAGTTGGCTAGAGTTCATTGGCATGCCAAAGAAATGGCAACCATCCAAACAAAGACCAATCTTTGGGTCATGACCAAAATTTTGGTTGAGGTATTGGTTGCCCATGATTTGGCCGACATTGGCAAGAAAAATGAACTAGAGTTGGCTAGAGTTCATTGGCATGCCAAAAAAATGGCAACCATCCAAACAAAGACCAATCTTTGGGTCATGACCAAAATTTTGGTAAGGTGCACTTTGGCCACAATCCAAACACACCCCAACACCCGGCTCGTCGAGGATGCACGGGGCGCCGCGACGCGTCCGCGGAGTGGTGTAGCGCGGCCAACTGCATCCTCTGGACCTGAGACCATGCCGGGTCGTCTTGCTTTTTCAATGACATGCGGGGATCGCATGTGAGCAAAGGGCATCTCCAACGTTGCCACGACCGCAGCTGACTACCCTGGCACACCAAAACCCTCGTCCCTCGCGCCGTCGCGCGGTGCGTTCCCAGCCGGCGCCAGCTGCCCGCATTCATGCCGTCCGTTCGTATGTCGTCGTTAAGAGGCTCGGTGCCCGAGGAACCAACTCCGGCGACTTAATGACGCACCCGGACGCTTGGCCTCACCGGAATGCGCTACTTAAAGCGGCAACGCCCAGCTAACCTCCACACCATAGCGCATCGTCCTCCTACCTGGCACCACATCCGCCATGACCGCAAGTGCGAACGCTCTGCGGGAGAGCTTGTCTTCGGGGATGAAGCTCGAGGTCGCCGCCCTCGCTCAAGTCGCCTCTCGCGACGCAATAGCGGCGTAGCCGGACGCGGACGCGACCGCACAAGCGGTGGCCACGCTGGCGGCCGACGACGGGAGCACCGTCAGCCACGCGTCCTACTTGCCGCCGTCCAACGTCCGGCACCGCCGAGGTCGGGGACTCCTCCGAGGATGAGTAGGGCATGGGAGGCGGCAGGGCATGGTGTGCCAACTGGCCGGTCCGTATCCCGTGTTCTACTCTTCCTCGCCGGAGACCGCACCTTCACTTCACGGGTCTTGAACCCCGCCCCCGTACATAGAGATCGCAGATGGAGGACGTCGGTCGCCGCCGTAGAATAGGTTTAGGGTCGGGTTTCTTTTATTTTTCTGTCCTATAAAAGTTCGAAATGTAATGAAAATCTGCCGTGTTTGCATTAATCTCGGCCGGTGTATATGAACTTTCACAATAATATACATATTGTAGGAGTACTAGCAAGATGCCCGTGCGTTGCACGGAAGATCAAGATCTTGTGGGAGAAAAGGATGAACGAGGGAAAGCCTTATCTGCAAATGTGGAGAGGAGTGCGGGTAAATTGTCATAGTTTCCTTCCTATCCGTTAGATATAGATCGGACGGCCTATATTGCAGGATGACAGGCACACCATCATCACCAACTCTGCTTTTTATTGAACCGAGACAAATCTAACATGCGAAGTAAAATAAACACATAGGGTCTATACATACACAAATTATCTTAGGCACTCCAATAGTACGTCCACTACACATTCACGCATTTCACATCTTTCTACATCTACGGGAACCTACGAAAGGGTTAACGTAAATTGCCTCTCTCTCTCCTCCCCTGATTTTCATGGTGGTGGGCCCCTCCCTCCCCCAATCTACAATCAACAGCTCACACGTTTCACATTACGTTAATTACGTAACTGGGATTACGTAGGTGTAGCATTACTCGTCCTAAAAAACCCAACTAAGCCAACCTCCCAGCATATCGCGCGGGAAAAGACCCGGCCGCGCCGTTTTAGTCGGGATTACCGGATTACTAGTAGTAGTATCGATGGATCGCGCGAAGCAACAAATTTTTTTGAGGGGGCGAAGCACCTAGTTTAAAAGGAAAAAAGGCGGTACACTCACAGCACTCCTGTCGCGGTCGCATTGCACCCCACACACGTTCGGTCCTGCACACGGCTCACGCAAACGGAACGCGCTTCGGCTTGCCTCTTCACTGACACGTGGGACTGCACTTGGAGAAACCGACCATGCGCCAAACTCCCCCCGCCCACCGCGCGAAAATCCTCCCCCCCCCACACCCAAAAATTCCCCCCAAATCCGATTCAACCGCCCTTCGGCCAACTAGCCAATAATATTCCCCAAACCCCCTCCCCCCTGTCCCCCTCCACTCCATTCGCTCCGCCAAAGCCGCCCTCCCCGCCGCGCCGATACGTCGGCGCCGCGGTTCGGCGATCCTCTCGCTCCCACAGTACGCTCTCGTAGACTGCCGTCCTCTAGCCGCGCCGCCACCTCTGGCTACGTTCTTGTGGAGGCGCACGGCGGTCAGCGCCGCCACCGCTGGCGACGTTCGTGTGGAGACGCACGGCGGTCAGCTTCTCCCACGGTACGCGCATTCTAGACTGAGGCCCCGTTCATGTCGGTGTAGCGCTGAATGTTAGCTGATAGACGCTGTTAATCTCACTGTTTGCCGAAGTAGTTTACTGTCAATATGCTCTGCTTAAGAAGCTTCCTTGCCCTGTTCTGCACTCAATCTGCTTAGCTGAGATGGCATGCCAAGGCCGATTAGTTGCTAAAATATCCTGCCATATATTTATTGTGACGTAGATTGCCATGGTCTAGTAGCCAATCTGTTAGGTGAAATAGCTCTACACCGTTTTATACTCGATCTTTGTTGCTGCGATGGCCTTCGATAGTTCGATGGCTGTGTGCTCGGCCTCATTGACTGCTGAAACAGCCTGCCATAATTTGGCACTCAAATCTGTTTGCTGAATTAGCTTTACATATATTTCGTTACTTAGATCTGCTCGTCCAAATATCTTGCCATAGCTTTAGACATCGACCTAGGTATTTTTTTCTGGACTTCATAAAAAAGCATATATGTTTTTCCTGTAATATCTAGTAGAAGAACTAATTTGTATGTCTAACAGATGGACAGGACTTGGATAACTTCTGCTCGAAGATTCTCCGCTGCATATGTCGAGGGGGTTGAAAACTTCATGAACTTTATCAGAGCTGAGTACGGTGGTCCGAAATCAGATGTGCTCTGCCCGTGTAGCAGTTGTATGAATTCAGTTACAAGACCCCAGTCAACTGTGCAAAATCATCTACACTTGTATGGGATGTCGGTCACATATACTAGGTGGGTTCATCATGGTGAAGCTGTGAACGTCAATGTTATTGACTACGTGGAAGCAGCAGATCACCATCTTGATCTGCCTGATGCTCAGGTGGAAGAGGAGGAGGAGGTGGTGGTGGCGGAGCCAGTGAGTTTGACCAACATTGAAACAATGCTACGAAATGCTCGTGCATTCCGTGAACTTTCACCTGCAGAAGAAAAACGGTGGGCCCGCATGTTGGAACAATGCAACGTTGCTGTCACCCCAGGAAATAAGCTGTCAGTATTCTCAGCTATGGTCACCTTTCTTCAGGTGAAGACATCTGAGCGGATGACCAACAAATCATTCGATGCGATGTTGGCTGCTTTCCGCAAATCTTTCCCAGATGCGTCTGAGCTGCCACACACCTACAGTAAAATGAAGAATTTCCTTCGTGCAGTTGGAATTGGATATGATATGATCCATGTTTGTAAGAATAATTGTGTTCTGTTCCGGAAGGATTATGCCAACTTAAGTGAATGCCCGAAATGCAAATCATCAAGATGGAAAGATGGCGATGCTGTGAAGAGGATTCCTCATAATGTTCTGAGACATTTTCCAATTACACCAAGATTGCAGAGGTTGTTTCATGATGCTGAAACAAGAGAGGATGTACTGTGGCATTCTAGGAACCAGGAGTACAGAGATCAGAATGTAATGAGCCATCCATCTCATGGTAGTGAGTGGAAAAGCTTCAATGATAAACACAAAGAGTTTGCTGCTGACCCGAGAAACATTAGACTTGGCTTAGCTTCAGATGGATTTAACCCATTTGGCCACCAGAGCGCCACATATAGCATGTGGCCAGTGCTTGTTATCCCTTACAACATGCCTCCAAATGTCTGCACCAAAGAATCAAACTACATGATGGCCTTGCTCATCCCAGGTCCAAAAAGTCCTGGAAAGGATTTTGATTTGTTCATGGAGCCTCTTGTGGAGGAACTTCAACAGCTATGGAAGGGTGTTCTCACTCGAGACCTATATAGCAGCCCACCAGCTGATTTCTTTCTGCGTGCTGTTATAATTTGGTGCATCCATGATTATCCGGCTTTGGGCACTATGTCAGGGCGAACGACACATGGTTACAATGCATGTGTTCGCTGTGACAGGAATCCGCTGTCATACGCAATACTTAGCAAGATCTGTTACATTGGACACCGCCGTTTCCTTGCCAAGGACAAGCCGCATCCTAGAAAATACCGAAGACATGTGTTCAATGCAAAGCATGAAAACCGTGATGCGCCAAAGAGGCTCACCGCCGATGAGTTGCAAGTGGAATTAGAGAAGGTCAGGCATATTACACCAGGAAACCATCCTGGTAATGGTAGCGGGAAAAGGAAGCGTGGCAGGGTAGAAGAGAGATTATTGTTTACCCGCAGGTCCACTTTGTGGGACTTGGAGTATTGGAAAGATTTGGATCTGCGGCATAATCTTGATGTGATGCACATCGAGAAAAATATATGTGACAGCATTATCGGCACACTTCTTAATATTGAAGGCAAGACGAAAGATACCTTAAAATCTAGGATTGATTTGACACACCTGGGTATCAGAAAGGATTTGCAGGTGCAAGATGAAGGTAAACCACGGGATATGGCACCAGCTGTGTACGTCTTGGACAAGGTAAAAAGAAAAGAATTCTGCGAGGTCCTGTCACGTGTGAGATTCCCACATGGATTTGCTTCCAACCCTGAAAGGAGAGTCAGTGCAGATGGAAACAAGGTACAAGGGTTGAAAACTCATGACTGCCACGTCCTACTTCAAAGGGTTTTACCTGTTATCCTTAGAGGATTGGGCCGCCCTGACTTATACAGAGCAGTTGCAGAGTTGGGACAATTCTTCAGGGAACTCTGCAGTAGGAATATCAGGATAGATGCTTTGGAGCGTCTTAGAGACAAGATACCAACTATCCTATGCGACCTTGAGAAGATATATCCTCCAGCCTTCTTTGATGTGATGGTGCATTTGGCTGTTCATCTACCTGATGAGGCACTACTTAGAGGTCCAGTACAGTATGGCTGGATGTACCCTATTGAAAGGCGGCTAGGCACTTTCAAGGGCTATGTTAGGAACAGAGCTAGACCCGAGGGTTCCATTGCAGAGGCCTACATTGCTACAGAAGCGTTGACATTCTGCTCAAAATACATTGAAACAGCTGATCAGCTTAGCAAAGAGGTGGGTGAAGACAATCCCGGGCTCAATGTTTTCGATTATTCTGTTCGAGTTACAGGGAAGAGTCGACAAGAGGACAAACCTAAAGATTTGGACAAAATGGTTTGGTATGTGTTGAATAACTGTCCTGAGATACTACCTTATATCAAGTAAGTGCAGTACTGCAGCTTATACATCGTAATCTACTAAACTTGCAGCACATTCTTATATATTTAGATGTTTGACGCGATCACTATGTTGTGCAGCATCTACAAAGAGGAGTTACTGCCGCAAAATCCAAGAAACATTGACAAACTGGTTATGGCAGGATTTGCGAAATGGTTCAAGAACCATGTAAGCTTTTGAAGTGCACTGTCAGTTTTTTTAATATATTGAGTACATAAGATGATCAGCTTGTCTATTTTCTAACCATAGGTTAAGAAGATGCGGGAGGATGGGCAGGCAGTTGATGATGCCCTTTACTCACTAGCAATGGGTCCTGATACTCGGGTAAGACATTATGAATCTTGCGTTGTTGGAGATGTGCGCTACAACACCCTTGCACGAGACGAAGGCAGGAAGACACAAAACAGTGCCATCATGAGCACGGATACGTATGACAAAGAGACAACTGAAATGTATGCTAACATAACAGACATTGTTCAGTTGCAGTATATCTCCAGTTTCGAGGATCATCGGTGTGTGGTTCTGTTGTGCTGTCGTTGGTATAACCTGTTTTCCAGGATCGCAAAACCCAGAGCTGATGATTATTTCAAATCCATCAATGTCAAGGCGGCGTACCAGACCAACGAGCCTTTTATTTTGGCAAATCAAGCAACACAGATATTTTTCTTGGAAGACACATTTGCACGTAGCGATGACTGGAGAGTATTGCAAAGGTTTGAGCAGAGGAATTCGTTTAATGAAGTTGCACAACAAGATGATGCTTACACTGCTCCTGATGTACAAGATAACACAGATGTTCCTAATATCTTTGAGAACCATCACGTCAATGACGCCGGCGAAAAGATTGCCTGTCGTGCTGTGGACATACAAGAGTTGATCAAGAAGAAGCCAACGTTCGAGGACGTTGAGGACGAAGAAGAAGATGACACCGTGGGGAATTACGATTCAGACTGATACACATGGCGAAGATGTTGACGCTGCTGCTGCGGATGATGATTACATTGCTTTTGTCGTATTTGCCTGTCAGAAGACGTTTTTTATCTACTATGTGAAATTGTGTTTGCTATGACAACTGAAACCTGATGAACATGTTGTTTAGTATTTTGCTGTGAGAACATCACTTGTTATGTATGCTGATTTGTGTTTGGTGATTGTATGACAACTAAAACATGATGACATTGTTGTTTAGTTGTACTCATATTTGGCTGTGAAACTTGAATTTGATGACATAGTTTGCTGTTGGACTGCAATTTGCTCGACGTCTTCGAATGAGAACAAAGCTGACCCGACAGGGCCTCTGCTATTTATTTATTTATATGAGCAAAAGGGGATACCCCCTGATTTCCGTTAATAGAAATCATTAGATGTTCACAACACTACGCCCAGCCTGCTACACAGGTTTCATTCATTACTAGTTTCAGCAAAGTGCTCATGTCGTAGCCACTGAATACATCACGAGTGCTACATACACTGCAAATAAAGAGACAATCATCCTACAGAGCACATCGATTTTGCCCATTATCTTCACAAGCTCTTTCATCTCCTCATTGCTGTCAAGGCCGTTCAGCAGCTGTTGCTTGGCCATGATCAGAGGAACTGCATCTTTAACCTTCTGCTCTGCATCTTCCTCTTCTGCCGTTCCTTCAGTTACTTGTCCAACACCCCAACCTGCTGGTATTGGGATTCCTCGGCTAACCAAATAATCAGCGTAGTTGCATTCCCCCACATCAGCAACTTCCCAGAAATACAAATCACACGAATCTTCCCTTTTCTGCACGAATCAAATTGGAAGATCATCAACCAAACTATTAAAAAAATCAGCAACTGAAAGCAGCAGAACAACACTTAAACATATTATTACCCCATGATTCGGGCATTTGTAGAAGACTCGGCCAGGGTTGCGGATTGTGGTTGAGACGCGACGGATGACTCTGCGTGATTTGCAGCAGTGGCACCACACCAACGGCAGCGGGTTGCGATGAGCAATCGGCTGCGGTGCGCGTGCCGGCGGGGGTGTGATGAGACCCACAGGCGATGGTACGGGTGGCGACTTGGCGCATATCTGGTTGTTGCCTGCTGAAGAGCAGGTGGACGAGCAGCCAGCGGACATGGTTGCTGCGGCCAGAGCTTCTGATGCTAGGCAGAGTAAGTAGAGAAGAGGAGAAGCGAACGTTGGATATGTCAGTTTCATTACTTGCAGAGTAGCATAGCACCATATATAGTCATAGTCTAGGTTTGGATTCGAACCAGCTACAGGAGCACGTCTTTCTTTTTTCTAAAACTCGGCAACGTCTCTTTACTGGTACACTAGCTTGTTCTGTACGCCTTCCCAAGTCTTTGATTTTCTTTCCCTTTTTTTGCGAGGAAGGAAGGAGGACAAAATTGAGAGTTCCTGGGACTCGAACCCAAGACCTCTCGGTTGAAAACCAAGGGTGCTAGTCACTTATGTGGCGAACGTTCCCTGTGAGGAGGACGGCAGACGAACGCATTTTCCTCGCAGTTTTCTTCCTATATATAAAAAAGTATGCTACTTGGTGTCCGCTTAGTCAACAAACGATTGTGCCAACCTTGACCGTTGGATTGACATTCAACGTCTGTCGCGTTTCTTCAGTCTCTTCTTCCTCGAGCCGCCAAAGCCAAACCAGCGCCGGCGGGACCGCCTGCTCCCGCCTCCCACGGCTGGCTGTGATCTTCCCCGGCTCCTGTTCGTTCCCGTCCGAGGCCTCACCATCGTCCTCCGCCTTGGTTCGCTCGCCGCGGCGCCGCCCTCCGGTGTTGTCAACATGGTCAACAACCGAGAGGAATAAGGAGATGACTGTACATGGTGAGGATGACAGTAGGGACCCAGCAGCGCGCGCAGTAATTTTGTTTTTTTGGGACGGAGAAGGGTATCAACTGGGTTGTGCGGGACCCGTGGCCCGTCTAGCCCAGGCTTTTATTTCATATGTTTAGCACATGACCAGCCCAGTTTGTTTTTTTCCTTTCTGAAAATGGCTAGCCAGCTATTTTGTTTTTTGCAGAATAACCAACGTAGGCCTACTTGCTTTTCTACGCCCTGCTGGGCCGGAAATCTTTCAAGACGAGGAGGGATGCATTTTGCCCAGAAAATGGGCTATAAGTAATAAGAAATGGGCTATAAGTAATAATAAATGGGCTGTAAAATGAAAAAATACAGCAAACAGGCAATTAGTTCCAAAATACTGTTTTCTTTCGGATTTTGATATTTTAAATTTCATTGTTTTTGTGCGGGTAAAATTTCATTGAATTTAAATTAAGGTATATTTAGATTTAAAATTAATTTGAATCTGGCTAGAAATTTCGGGCTGTATGCTGTTTGGGACAGATTTGGAGGCTGACTTGTGGGTCTACTAGGTTGACGTGTACTTTGGCTTTGTCAACTTAGTCCACAAACGATTCTAGCAGCAGTGACCGTTGGATGTTAATCCAACGGCCGTGCTGCTTCTTCAATATCTGATCTTCTTGCTCCAGCCGCCCAAACCAGCTCCGGTGGGACTGCCTGCTCCCGCCTCCCGTGGCCGGCTGTGCTGCCGCACAGGCCGCACCGCCCCACCCTACTTCATTGCTGGCCAGGCCATTCCTCTACTCACCCACACCTCCTGTTATTTTCCGGCGACGGCAGCCGGACCAGTAAACCCTCGTACTCCCCACCGCGTGGGCAACCATTGCCGAGTCTTCCCCGGCTCCGTGTCGTTCCCTTCCTAGGCCTCCCCGTCGTCCACCGCCATGGTGCTCTCGGCGCGGCCTGGTCAACGTGGTCAACGAACGACATCCATCGGCCGTGGACTGTACGCGCAAAATAATGATTCCTCCACCTGACAGCTGGGACCCACCGGAAGGGCCTCTGTATTTCGCGAAAAAACATTCCCCCCGCTGACATGTCGGACCCACCAGCTATATCTTCGCACGCAAGGAAGTGCCTCCTTATTACGCACAAAAAAATGAATACCCCCTGCTAGCTGGGACCCACCATAGTGGGAGGATGACTTGTGGGCCAACTAAGTTGACGGGGACGGAGGGCTTTGTCAACTTAGTCAATATGAACGATTCTAGCTCCAGTGACCGTACGATGTCCATCCAACGGCCGTAGTGCTTCTTCAACCTCTGGTCTTCTTGCTCCAGCCGCCCAAAGCAGCGCCGGTCGTGCCGCATGCTCCTGCCTCCCGTGGCCGGCTGTGCTTCCGCGGAGGCCTCACCGCCCCCTACTATTCCCACCGCTGGCCAGGCCCTACGGCGACGGCAGCCTCACACCGCAGCCGAACCAGTGAACCCTCGTACTCCTCTCCGCACGGGCTTCGACTGCCACGTCTTCCCCGGCTCCGCGTCGTCCCCTTCCTAGGCCTCGCCGTCGTCCACTGCCGTGGTGCTCTCGTTGCGTTCTGGTCAACATGGTCAGGGAACGACTTCCATCGGACGTGGACTGTACGTGGAGAGGCTGACAGCTGGGTCCATGGCCGCAGCAAAGAAGTGCCTCCTTATTACGCGGAAAATAATGATTCCTCCACCTAACAGCTGGGACCCACCGGACGGGCC
Organism: Triticum aestivum; assembly: GCF_018294505.1. NCBI lineage: Eukaryota > Viridiplantae > Streptophyta > Magnoliopsida > Poales > Poaceae > Triticum > Triticum aestivum. The sequence goes on from NC_057805.1 coordinate 396,019,676, forward strand.
ACTGTATTTCGCGGAAAAAACGTTTCCCCCTGACTGCTGGGACCCACCAGCTTCATCTTTGCACGCAAGGAAGTGCATCCAGGCAAAAAAAACGATTCGTCCCCCTGACTGCTGGGACCCACCAGCTACACCTTCGCACGCAAGGAAGTGCGTCCGGGCAAAAAAAATGATTCGCCCCCCTGACTGCTGGGACCCACCGGCTACATCTTCGCACGCAAGGAAGTGCGTCCAGGCAAAAAAACGATTTGCCCCCCTGACTGCTGGGACCCACCAGCTACATCTTCGCAGGCAAGGAAGTGCCTGACAGTCGGGACCCACCTTGTCGAAGCGTACGTAGCGTTGTCATTCTGGTCACGAACGTGTACATACATACTGGTCGATGTAGAGGCGCGCACGTGTCGTAGTAGAAGCGCGCACGTAGCATGTACACGAACGTACATCGGCCAGGGTGCAAGAAAGAAAATACGGCCACGTATGTGTACATACGGGCGGGGTCTCAAACGCCTACTCGCGCATACGTACGGCCAGGGCTCGTGTACATGGCTGGGTCGGAACGGAGAAACAGCGTCGTCGTCGTGTTCATGGGGAGGCAACGGAATGCGTCGTGTTCATGGGGGGGCAAAGGAATGCGTCGTGTTCATGGGGAGGCAACGGAATGCGTCGTGTTCATCGGGAGGCAACGGAACGCGTGGGAGCCAACCGGCTGGGTCGGAACGGAATGCATGGTCGTGTTCATCGGGAGGGCTTGGACGAACAAGCGATGGAAACGAGGCCTGGCGTACCGCAAAACGGAGGAAATGGACCTCCTACGTTCGGAACAGGGTCCTGTTGATCGGGAGGGGTGTGGCGTACTGCAAAACGGAGGAAACGGACCTCCTACGGTCGAAACGGGGGTCCTGTTGATCGGGAGGGGTGTCGCGTACCGCAAAACGGACGAAACGGACCTCCTACGGTCGAAACGGGGGTCCTGTAGATCGGAAGGGGTGTGGCGTACCGCAAAACGGACGAAACGGACCTCCTACGGTTGAAACGGGGGTCCTGTTGATCGGGAGGGGTGTGGCATACCGCAAAACGGACGAAACGGACCTCCTACGGTCGAAACGGGGGTCCTGTTCATCGGGAGGGGTGTGGCGTACCGCAAAACGGGACTCCACAGGATAGTGTTCATCTCCACCGTCGACCTCCTCCAGCCTCCACGGGCTACCGTCGACCTCCTCCAGCCTCCACGGGCTCATGTTCATCCAGCCTCCACCGCGCGCTACTCCACCGGCTACTGTTCAACCACCCCTCCACGGGCACCCCTCCACCATCTACTGTTCATCCAGCCCTCCACACCACGCAGTCCTGTTCATCCAGAGGCAACGCCACCGCTCACTGTTCATCCAACCCCCCCCCCCCCGCAACGCTCACTATTCATCCAATCGATCGGCTTCACTTAGCAGCAGTAGCGAAGGAATCGCTCGATCGGGTTCAGTTAACAGCCATCGATCGATCGCTCGGGTTCAGTAACGCATAGCCTGCAGTGCAATCGCTCGGGTTCAGTTAGAGCCCAACGCCTCGCTCGGGTTCAGTTAGAGCCAACGCCTCACACACACGTGCGTACGTGTACGAGAGAAACGCGCATCGCTCGGCCCCCGGCCTCCCACCGTAACCGGGAACTCCCCGAAATTTTCCTCCCCCTCGCTTCTACCACAGTTTTTTCCGTCATGGACGGCCCAAAGAATGTCATGCAGCTGCGTCTCCGGCCCGCCCAGGACGAAAAGCCCATTTTCTGTCATGATTTTTTGTCATAGAAGTAGGACCCCACCACAACTATGATGATACCAGGTTTTGTCACAATTATCGTCATAGAAGTGTCATAAGTATGACAGAAAAGATTTTCGTTCGGCCCAAAATGTCACGGATGTGTCTTTTTTTGTAGTGGACATCCTCACGCCCTAGTGCACCGGGTCACCAACCGACGTGTGAGGAGCAGCGGCATTGGCGGCAAGCTCAACGTGCTTCTGAACAATGCCGTCCAAGGTTGCCCTGCGGTCCAAGAAGGCCAGCATCCTATCGTCCTCCTCTTGCATGTAGTAGTCCTTGTGGAAGATTTGCGCGTAGACGTGGGTGATTATGTCGATGGTGTCTTGCTGCGCCAGGCGCTGCGCGGCAAGCGCGACCTCGAGGTGGACATTCTCCGGCGCGACGGCGGGCAGTCGCAGGGCCACCAGTGCGTCGAAGAGGTTGTCACCATAGAGGCCGTTGAGGGTGGCAGGCATCACACAGCCTGGGCGCGTGGGCTGGATTCGTACGTCAAGGTCGTCTGCGAGCTTCTTGACGACGGTGAACTTGTCGAGGAAGCCGACTAGGACCTCGTCGAACAAGGAGACGAAGCTGTCGTCCAAGCGGCCCCTCGCTCTAGCGGCCTCAAGCACTACCTAGAGACGTTCCTCGGTGCTGGGCCGCAGGCCGGCGTCGTGGACCATCTGGCATAGTCGGCTGATGCTCGCGCTCATCGCCTCCATGGTCAAGCTTCTAGTCAACTGATCTTGCGATTGGAGTGATCACTCTTGTCCTTGGGTGCGTAGGTGCGTAGGAATTTGTAGATTGGACTGGCGGGAGCCTTTATATGAGAAGTGCAGACTACGTTGAATTCACGTGCGTGTTGGCCATCTACTCCTCGCCCCTCTACTGCACCTGCCTTTGGCTGTATGACAGGTTGGCCAGCCACCCGTTGGGCCCATGTGTCATACACCCAAAGGCAGGTGCAGTAAGTCAATGAAGCTGCGTCCCCCTCCGTGCCCGTGCATGCTTTCAATGACTTGAGACTACCAAACATCACATGAAGTGGTTAGTTCATTGCATGTAATCCTATTAAGTAGCAAAAAGACATTAAGTTATCTCGCCGATGGGAATAAAACAATACACCATGTATTTATTTACAGAGGGAGTAGTACATTTTTTATGACATGCATTACTAGATATTGCTAGTCAAATACTAAATCCACATGGACGTGGTAGTACTACTAAATCCAGACAGTGGTGCTAGTACTAGTAGTAGTAGTAGTACCAATGTAGTAGCACTGTACTACCCGTTGGTCAAATTATTACGTGCTGCTCCTCACAGTGAAGTGACAAGACCCTACGCCGGAGATGACACCTGAGTATAGGCGCCGTGTGCGGCATACCATAGTCAGCCTCACCGTCTGCAGTCACTATCATCATGGCTGTAGACCTAGCCTGCTTACAACTAGCTGTGTTCGACATAATTTCCCGTGCGTAGATTCCCGTGCATTGCACGGAACACCAAGATTGGGGGGTGGACGGCGCCGGCAGCGGCCATCGCGCCAGATTTTTCCATGGCCTTCTAGATGTGGTGGGGAGGAGATAAGGTTGATTATGAGAGACAAGGAGTTGTTTGTAAATAGGGAACAAGTGCGGGCATGTTTTTGCAAAACTGGAGAAGTTTGGTTTGTATGCGTCAGATCTAGATCCGACGGCTATTGGTGAAAGATGGCAGGCACAACATCATCACCAACTCAGGACCTGTTTGATTCGCAGGATTTTGAAAACGTAGGAATAGGACACGACAATATTACAAGTTTCAAACTGATATTACAAATGTTAGGAGTAATGCTGCACCTACGAAGAGGGAATTACTAGGAAGTTTACGTAAGAACTTTCGTTACTTTAGGTGGATGCAGCATTATCGTACAAAGTAAAATCCACTGCCCTGACAAGTCACTAATGGGCAAATAAGTTTTCGAGTCTCTAGCCACTTGATGTTTCAAAAACAAATTCAGCTTCTGCGGAGACTTTGTCATTTAGGCTTAGACGCTTGTGGTGATCAGCACGCCATTCATTGTTGCGCCAGAGAACGCCAAACCTCATTACCTTGAGCACACTTGCCTCCAGAACAAAGAACCTGGCCAATTTAATCTCAGATGTGCTGCCTCGGTAGTCGATCAAATCAATTTCTGTAAGATGGAGATCAAGGCATTCGATGAGATTGTTATAGTGCAGCACATTTTTCACTTTCGGGTCTTTTTTTATCTGCAAAAGAAGAGAACATATTAGAGCAGCTGGTTGTATAAGATTGTCGTGTCATCAAGAGGTACCAATATCATTCGCTCATATGATAGGGTTGGCTGGCTAGTGATATTTTTTCACTCTCTCTCTCGCTCTTTCTCTTTCCTCTCATTTACCTAGGAGTACGTGAAGAGCTTGGGCATTTGTTGCCTTCCACTATGTGGCCGATGCCATATTTCGCAAAAGTATGCCACATAATACGCATCGATGTCAAATCAAAAGATTTGGCACCGCTCTCGCAATGTGAGAGAGTTGGCACTGCTGTACACACAGACCCACATGTATAAACAAATCAATCAAACCAACTACACCAGCCTCTCACTCTCCCAAACAAGTTTTTTTATTGCCTCAGTCCTCTCTCTCTCCCACGCAAGTGTTTTTTCATTGCGCGAGTTAATTTGGCACCGGAGCAAAGTAGGTGATCCAGATTGGGGCAACAGGTGAGCAATGGAGGGGCATCGATGCCAAATGCATCACAAGTGAATTTGGCACGTGTTTTGGCCTACATAGTGGAGGGCCGTTATAGCCCACTTTTGTACTACCTCTTATTTAGGATAAAATTTTGACCATAGATTTACGTAAGAAAATGCCAATGCATGTCACTAAAAATTACACCATTTGAAATTATGTTCAAATACGAATCCAACGATATAGTTCTTAGTGACATGCATTGACATTTTGTCAGTTAAATGTATGGTCAAATTTTGATACTACAAAATAGGAAGAGTAAACCAGGACGGAGGTAGTACTTGCTCTTAGGGTAACCATAGAGTTACTGGAGTAGTCTAAGTTATTTTCCACTATGACTAGCCTAGGCTACTATAGTAGTACAACAAAAAATGATGCAGGTGATCACGTGAGAAAAAATACTAAAAACATTTATTTCGGTGCAGTGCGTAGATGCAGTTTTGAACACTACACTTGTCATCATAATTTGGGAAAATTACGAAAAATTTGAGCTACGTTGTGATTACCGTTTACTAATATGAAAGAAGTTTCACCTCGATGAGTAGCATCTGCGTGCATGAAAAGCATGTAAGGAATCCAACAACTTGATCCAGATTGGGGCCGATAGATTTTATTGCCAAGATCTTCACTGTGCGCATAGACTGGGTCAAGCTTGTGGAAATCATTTTCTGGAAGACAGTCGTAAATACATCAAGAAGAAATTTAAAAATGGGAATTTCAAGAAGACGGAGAAGAAGATGAGTGCTGTACCTGAACGATCATGGATCCAATAAAGAGTTCAGAGAATTTGGCAGACGAGTGCACCAACGCTGTCAATTTCGGCGCGTCAATGACCCTGATTTTTGTTGGACCTTCTAGATCAGATACAAGCAATCTCTCAAGGAAAGACGCATTCTCAATGACCATAACGTGGAACAGCTGGAGTGATCTTGTGACGCCCCCGATTTGACCGTACACTAATCATGCACGCAAATGTGTACGATCAAGATCAGGGACTCACGGGAAGATATCACAACACAACTCTAAAACAAAAATAAGTCATACAAGCATTATAATACAAGCCAGGGGCCTCGAGGGCTCGAATACAAGTGCTCGATCACAGACGAGTCAACGGAAGCAACAATATCTGAGTACAGACATAAGTTAAACAAGTTTGCCTTAAGAAGGCTAGCACAAAAGTAGCAACGATCGAAAAGGCAAGGCCTCCTGCCTGGGACCTCCTAACTACTCCTCGAAGCCGAACTCCATGTAGAATCATCCTCGGGATCTCTAGCTCCTGGACTCCAGCATCTGGTTGCGACAATCAGGTATATAAAGGGGAAAAGAGGGAGAAAAGCAACCGTGAGTACTCATCCAAAGTACTCGCAAGCAAGGAGCTACACTACATATGCATGGGTATATGTGTAAAGGAGCATATCAGTGGACTGAACTGCAGAATGCCAGAATAAGAGGGGGATAGCTAGTCCTGTCGAAGACCATGCTTCAGGCCACCTCCATCTTGCAGCATGTAGAAGAGAGTAGATTGTAGTCCTCCAAGTAGCATCGCATAGCATAATCCTACCCGGCGATCCCCTCCTCGTTGCCCTGTTAGAGAGCGATCACCGGGTTGTATCTGGCACTTGGAAGGGTGTATTTTATTCAGTATCCAGTTCTAGTTGTCATAAGGTCAAGGTACAACTCCGGGTCGTCCTTTTACCGAGGGACACGGCTATTCGAATAGATAAACTTCCCTGCAGGGGTGCACCACATAACCCAACACGCTCGATCCCATTTGGCCGGGCACACTTTTCTGGGTCATGCCCGGCCTCGTAAGATCAACACGTCGCAGCCCCACCTAAGCACAACAGAGAGGTCAGCACGCCGGTCTAACCCTATGCGCGCAGGGGTCTGGGCCCATCGCCCTATGCACACCTGCACGTTGCGTACGCGGCCGGAAGCAAACCTAGCCTGGTGGCGTTCCAGTCCAATCCGGCGCGCGCCACTCAGTCGCTGACGTCACGAAGGCTTCGGCTGATACCGCGACGCCGGGATACCCATAACTACTCCCGCGTAGATGGTTAGTGCGTATAGACCAAATGGCCAGACTCAGATCAAATACCAAGAACTCGTTAAGCGTGTTATGTATCCGCGAACGCCGACCAGGGCCAGGCCCACCTCTCTCCTAGGTGGTCTCAACCTGCCCTGTCGCTGCGCCACAAGTAACAGTCGGGGGCCGTCAGGAACCCAGGCCCACCTCTACCGGGGTGGAGCCACCTGTCCTTTCAGCCCCCTCATCAGCATCACTTGCGGGTACTCAACGAGCCGACCCGACTTTAGTCACCACATGTGTCACGTAGATAAAGTATATAGTATATACCCATGATCACCTCCCGAAGTGATCACGGCCCAGTAGTATAGCATGGCAGACGGACAAGAGTGTAGGGCCACTGATGGAACACTAGCATCCTATACTAAGCAGTAGGATTGCAGGTAAAGGTATCAACAGTAGAAGCAAGGGCAGGCTATGCATCAGTATAGGATTAACGGAAAGCAGTAACATGCTACACTACTCTAATGCAAGCAGTATAGAGAAGAATAGGCGATATCTGGTGATCAAGGGGGGGGCTTGCCTGGTTGCTCAGACAAGAGAGAGGGGTCGTCGGTGACGTAGTCGACCACAGGGGCATCAGCATCGTCACGGGGTCTACCGAAGAGAAGAGGGGGGAGAAACAGTAAATACATAGCAAGCAAGTGCATAACAGGACAACGGGCAGAGCTAGACGTGTTCTAACGCGGTATGAGGTGATACCGGTGAAGGGGGGAGACATCCGGGAAAGTATCCCCGGTGTTTCACGTTTTCGGACAGATGAACCGGAGGTGAAATGTTGCAGGTTCACTATGCTAGGGATGTGTGGCGGACGAACGGATCGCGTATTTGGATTCGTCTCGTCGATCTGAGCAACTTTGATGTAGAAAGTTTTTCGATCCGAGCTACGGTTTAATTCCTATGATTTTCCAAAGTTTTAAAGACATTCTGCAATTTAAATTTAAAACGAAAATAAGTTTACTGCATCAGCATGACGTCATCATGACATCAGCAGGGTCAACAGTCAACTCTCACCGGGTTGACTGGTCAAAGGGGCAGTGGGGCCCAATTGTCATTGTCCAGTTTAATTAAGCAGGTTTAATTGTCATGATTAATTAAGTTAAATAACTCATTAATTAATTAATTAATATTTAATTATTTTAACTAATTTTAATTCTGTTTTCTTTTTTTTCTTTTTTTAACTACTGGAGCGTGGGCCCCATCTGTCATAGGCCCAGTGGCTTAGCGGGCGCACGGGTGCGGGCGTGTGTGCGCCCGAAGAGGGGCGAACCCGGGCATGGGGGAGGCCATGGCCTCGACGAGGCAGCAGAGGCACCGGCGCGGCGCGGCCTAGGGCCTGGCGCGTGGCCAGGGGGCGCGGCCGGCCGCGGGAGCTGCGGCAGGTGAGCGGGGCGCGTGGCCGGCGAGGGCGTTCGCCGGCGGCGGGCGCGGTTGCGGTCGCAGCGGGCGGCGCCGGCAACGGCAGACGCGAGTGGGGGGAGGCGCTTGCGGGCGCGCGCGGGGAAGGCCGGAGTGACCGGGAGCGCGGCCGGAGCAGATGGTGGGGAGCTGTGCGCGCGACGAGGCGGGTTCGGTCGGAGCGTGGGGCGGCAACAGGCCGGGGCACGCGGGACGCGCGGGCGAGGTGCGGGCGTGAGGGACAGAGGGGAGAGGAGCGGACGGGGGTGCTCACAGGGAGCTGCAGGGGGCGGCAGTGGGCTCGAGGCGGAGGACGGGGACGCGCGCCGGTGGGGAGGAGGCGGCGACGGACGTAGGCGACGGCGGCCGGCGAGGTCCAGCGGTGGTCGGTGACAGGGGGGTCCGGGCGATCCGGCGGCAGCGGCGTCCAGGCGGCGTCCTGGGCGGCGGCGGCGGATCCAGGGTCGAGACGGCGAGGCGGTGAGGAGGAGGACGTCCGGCGGCGGGGAGAGCGACGGGAGGCGCGGGGCGAGCTCCGGCGACGCAGTCCCAGCGGCGGGGACGGGCGCCGGCGTCGGGGGCCGGCCCGATCTAGTTCCGGATCGGGGGGGGATGGGATCGAGTGGAGGGGGGTTAGGGTTTAGGTGACCCTGGGAGGGTTATGGGGACTGGGGTGGGCCGGCCGGTGGCCAGCTGGGCCAAGGCCCAGCGGGGAGGGGGGGTTGTTTCCCTTTTTTGTTTTTAATTTTCTTTTCTTTTATTTATTTTTTGTTGTATTTAATTTAGAGCATTTAGGTAATTTATAAAATTGTGTTTTCTTCACCATGATTACCAGTGTATTATTTGGCACCCACCGAACATTTTTGTTTTGATGTTTGAAAACTTTTTCGTTTGATTTTATTTTAAATTTGAATTTGACTCCGTTTCGAAATGCTGCGAGGTTAGCAACAGTAACGGAGGTGACGTGGCATGATTAGCGTGGGATTATTGTAGCATGATTATCCGGGCGTCACAATTCTCCTCCACTACAAGAAATCTCGTCCCGAGATTTAAGAGGGAAGTAAAGGGGGAAGGTTCGGGTTACGAGATTCTAGGGAGTGTTCTTGGTCTTGGTTGTTCTTCTCGAAGAGGTTGATCCATTACATTGATGTCTTCATCCTACTGTTTCAGGTCATCATGATGAAGTTGTCGTCCTTTCTTCGGGGGTTCCATCGTAATTACGAATAGGTAAGAGGCAGTTCGACAACGAAAGAATGCTATAAGGGGTAATCGTCTGGGGGTATCCCATGGATGACAGATGAGTATCTCTCGAGCTGAATAAACGAAACACCTCGAGAGTGAAGTAAGAAGGTGCAATAAGAAGTTTCAGGAAGATAGACAACCGTTCGATGCCTGAAACAAAGTGTGATAGGAGTCCAGAGCAACGAGATTGAGTATTGCGTCTGTTAGCAGAATAGATCGCTAGGATGGTGGCCCGTGAATTACTTATGAGGCCACCCGCGAGGAATAACCTTGGGATCAGGGGGTGCACAGGAGAGTCAGGTTTCGATCCTGTGGAACTGTGGGTTATGGGCTCACCATGTGGGCTAAAAGTAGGAAGGGCGCTGACATCTCGCACGGTCAGGGTGGCAAGGCATGTCAAAGGATAGCATGTCAGTTATGTCGGCAACAACATCGGTACCAAGGGCGAGGAACGAAGAGAACCATTTTCCTGCTCGTCGAAACGAGGCGGACCAATAGGCAAAGTTCTCGTCCATCGGTGGTTACCGGAATGTCATCAACAATAGTAACAGGTTCTTACTAACAGAGTTGTACACCGAGGTGCTTTCATAAGCAGGAGAATATTACTGCTTAGATCATATAGACCACCAGAAAGGTTAAACCAAACAATGGAAAGGAAAATATGATTATCGGATTAAACAGAAGAATGGAAAGGAAAATGTGTTTAAACACATATTTCAAGGGTATATCCTTCCCAAGGACAAGCAGAGCATGATATCCATGACATGATATAATGTAGAAAACTCTTTAGGTACGGGAGAGAATTTTCATGACATTACCCATACAACGGTGTTTGGATAATAGTGCAGGAAGCAATTAGCTTTGGGCTTCAAATGTTCCTGTTGAAAATCAGAGTACCATAGACATGTTTCGAGATAGCATTGACATGATCAATAGGTAAGATCAGGCCATGGGTTCACAAAGGATCCATCAGGAACAACTTATGGAATAAGTCCTACAATTTCCTCATGGAAGAACAGCTAACCTTGCTAAAAGGGAAAACTTATAACAATAGGTCCTCCCGCCAGGTGTGCTGGGTATCATCACCTTACCGGGTCATAAATAGGCCAATGTTATAACTCTTGGAAATATGTTCCAACCATCATATCTGACCGAGATTCAGATCTGATTGGTGTTAGGATAACTCAGACTCAGGATGCCTGAGAAGAAAGGTGCAACACAAATTGTCGAAACGACATCGAAGATTCTCGGGAGATGAACTATGGAAGCGAGTTTCGAACAAGGGTTCATTTCATCAAGGAGAGGTGAGGAGGTGACTGATTGACTCAGCGACAATCCATTGAGATTTCCAAAAGATGGATTTCCACCACTATGTGAACAAGGAGATATCATTAGCTAGATCGAATGACTTAATGACGTATGCTCGAGGAAAACATACACAGTTAAACATTGGTCGTTAGGTGCACCCGAATATGTGCTTAGGTAGAATGATCAAGGTTAGAACAGTGATTCGATAACCAATGGTCTAAGAATGAAATATCGACCATTAACTTCAAAGCAATAGGGTTGCTAGAAGTTTTGAAGTCGCACATCATAGTTCAATTGTCGGTATTCAGGTTAGAAACAACACGGGGACCAAGAAAGAATGGGGATGGGGAGAAGTATCACTGTACCAAGATGTCATGCGAGGTGGTGAAATTCTTACGACATACTTGACATAAAAGATGGTAATACTCCAAGGTAAAGAAGAACAATTGCTGGATAGTAAGGAACTCAAGGTATAACACCAAACACGAACAAGCTTGTGTTGGTGGGAAGGCAATAAAGTGGTCGATGATAACACAAATCATCGAGGGCAAGGATGGTATTTCTCCTCATGATCTCAATCGATATCCTGGAAGAGCGCACAAGGTTGATGATGATCACGACACATTTGTCGAGAGTTTTCATGAAGATGTAATCAATCAGCGATGACATCAAGTCAAAGGAATGATGAAGCAGACGGTTATTGGAACCATGGGTAGGACACACGCTTGAAATCAAGCTTGTTGTTCAAGGTGAAATGGTATGAGAGGAAGATCGGCGTAAGCTTAGCTCATCATCGAAAGTTGTGCTCCGGGGTTAAGGACCAGGTAGCACAGTTAAAATTTAGCACGCTAATGATATAGCCGATCAGGTTAGGAATGACTTAATGATTGTCAAACTCGTAAGCAACGAAAATTACCTAGAGTTATTAATTCGGAGTGCGGACTTGATGCACTATTCGGTGTTCTCGGTTGACAAACAACCCAGAGCCCATGAAGTGACAAAGACAAGGTAAGGTAGTACTTCACCAAAGTTTATAAGATGTAGTGCAATGGTAAGATATCCCCGAGATACCAGGGGTAATACTCAAAGGTAGATCATAACAGAGGTTGGGCAGGCGTATTGACCTGCAGGAGACAAGGGGTTTAACTTGTCCAAGAAATGGTATTTAAAGGAGAACATGGTCGGAACCACGATTGCAAAAGGCCAGATCCCGGATATAAGATGAACTTATACCAAGGTAATAATTAATTTAAGAGAGGCTTTTAATGATAAGATCTACATCGTGTCCATGGGCATGAACACAGGGTTCAAGGTCGACTCCCACTTGTTCAATGCATAACCTTTCATTCACTTCTCGCGTTTGATGAAGTTGCAGTGTGGAAAAATTTTATCTGGCAAAATACCAGAAGAGTATGACTCATGAAAACTTTCGAGTTCACACGTATTATGAAAGGCATAGGTTCAACCCATCAAGGCATCTTAGGAACATATACCACAAACTTTGGAGTAAGTATTACAAGCTCGAAAGAAGAGCATTGTTCAAAATCAGATGATACAATTTACCAAAGGCATTATATACCCATGGAAAGGCTCACAAGGTTATTCAATAGGAAGGACACTGTCGGATAAAATCCAACAAAGGAATCGATGGTCCACAAAGGATCTGATGTGAGCATCGGTACTCAACCAGAGGAAGAAGAATGCCAGGAGATCTGATTATAGAAACAACTGACTAACTCAAAGTTCAAATGCAAAAGAATTATGATTTCCAACTCAGGGGGTCAGAAGCAACGCTCTGATCAAGGATGGATAAGTTGAGTAGGCTTAGGGGTACAATCGATGGCAATTTGATAGGTCGAGCTCCAGCTCACGTTTAAAATGTCGTCTGAGGCAGAAGAATGAATTCTAGGATATGATTGAGGATTGCGAGCATTCGCAACAAATTGAATCAACGGACTCAAAATGATAATGACAAGAGATGCCAAATAGATTACGAGACTTATGGGATTAACCATAATGCAAGCAATCAAGAATTTCGAGAGCAATAGGCTCCTGAGGATTTTCGGAAGATCGAATAGTATTTTGAAGACTATTGTGGAATACTTGAATCAACTGGGGATGACCGGATACTCGGTAAGTGCGAGAATTATCCGTAGGGGTATTCAGGTGACAAAGAACAGCAAGGCAGTAAGCTCAAAGGATTCTCGGAACAACAGAGAGAATTTCGGGGTATCTTGTAATAACAAGATCAACTGGGAAACATTGTATGAATGGCGAGTATACGTGGTTATCCATAGGAGTTTATCGATGAAAGAGAATTGCAAAAGCAATGAACACAAGTTCTCGGGTTATCAGCGGAGAGTATCTTCACGGTCTTCACGTGCAGCAGACGATCATCAGTAATAAAGGGCTCTCCGGGTGAAAGTGATAACGAGATCCTAATGTTAGATTTAGTAAAATTCACTTAACCCGAATAGAAGAGAGATCAGAGTCCCAGAGTATAGACAAGGAGTAAAAGATCCTAATACCACCCAATGGCGACGTGGGCCCGTAAGACACACAGCCATGTTAGTAAAAGTTTTTGCAATGTCTAGACTCGACTTTGGCCAAGGAGTTGGAAAGGGGGATTCCTACAGGAAGTCGGCTCTGATACCAACTTGTGACGCCCCCGATTTGACCGTACACTAATCATGCACGCAAATGTGTACGATCAAGATCAGGGACTCACGGGAAGATATCACAACACAACTCTAAAACAAAAATAAGTCATACAAGCATTATAATACAAGCCAGGGGCCTCGAGGGCTCGAATACAAGTGCTCGATCACAGACGAGTCAACGGAAGCAACAATATCTGAGTACAGACATAAGTTAAACAAGTTTGCCTTAAGAAGGCTAGCACAAAAGTAGCAACGATCGAAAAGGCAAGGCCTCCTGCCTGGGACCTCCTAACTACTCCTCGAAGCCAAACTCCATGTAGAATCATCCTCGGGATCTCTAGCTCCTGGACTCCAGCATCTAGTTGCGACAATCAGGTATAGAAAGGGGAAAAGAGGGAGAAAAGCAACCGTGAGTACTCATCCAAAGTACTCGCAAGCAAGGAGCTACACTACATATGCATGGGTATATGTGTAAAGGAGCATATCAGTGGACTGAACTGCAGAATGCCAGAATAAGAGGGGGATAGCTAGTCCTGTCGAAGACCATGCTTCAGGCCACCTCCATCTTGCAGCATGTAGAAGAGAGTAGATTGTAGTCCTCCAAGTAGCATCGCATAGCATAATCCTACCCGGCGATCCCCTCCTCGTCGCCCTGTTAGAGAGCGATCACCGGGTTGTATCTGGCACTTGGAAGGGTGTATTTTATTCAGTATCCAGTTCTAGTTGTCATAAGGTCAAGGTACAACTCCGGGTCATCCTTTTACCGAGGGACACGGCTATTCGAATAGATAAACTTCCCTGCAGGGGTGCACCACATAACCCAACACGCTCGATCCCATTTGGCCGGGCACACTTTTCTGGGTCATGCCCGGCCTCGTAAGATCAGCACGTCGCAGCCCCACCTAAGCACAACAGAGAGGTCAGGACGACGGTCTAACCCTATGCGCGCAGGGGTCTGGGCCCATCGCCCTATGCACACCTGCACGTTGCGTACGCGGCCGGAAGCAGACCTAGCCTATTGGCGTTCCAGTCCAATCCGGCGCGCGCCACTCAGTCGCTGACGTCACGAAGGCTTCGGCTGATACCGCGACGCCGGGATACCCATAACTACTCCTGCGTAGATGGTTAGTGCGTATAGACCAAATGGCCAGACTCAGATCAAATACCAAGAACTCGTTAAGCGTGTTATGTATCCGCGAACGCCGACCAGGGCCAGGCCCACCTCTCTCCTAGGTGGTCTCAACCTGCCCTGTCGCTGCGCCACAAGTAACAGTCGGGGGCCGTCAGGAACCCAGGCCCACCTCTACCGGGGTGGAGCCACCTGTCCTTTCAGCCCCCTCATCAGCATCACTTGCGGGTACTCAACGAGCCGACCCGACTTTAGTCACCACATGTGTCACGTAGATAATGTATATAGTATATACCCGTGATCACCTCCCGAAGTGATCACGGCCCAGTAGTATAGCATGGCAGACGGACAAGAGTGTAGGGCCACTGATGGAACACTAGCATCCTATACTAAGCAGTAGGATTGCAGGTAAAGGTATCAACAGTAGAAGCAAGGGCAGGCTATGCATCAGTATAGGATTAACGGAAAGCAGTAACATGCTACACTACTCTAATGCAAGCAGTATAGAGAAGAATAGGCGATATCTGGTGATCAAGGGGGGGGGGGCTTGCCTGGTTGCTCAGACAAGAGAGAGGGGTCGTCGGTGACGTAGTCGACCACAGGGGCATCAGCATCGTCACGGGGTCTACCGAAGAGAAGAGGGGGGGAGAAACAGTAAATACATAGCAAGCAAGTGCATAACAGGACAACAGGCAGAGCTAGACGTGTTCTAACGCGGTATGAGGTGATACCGGTGAAGGGGGGAGACATCCGGGAAAGTATCCCCGGTGTTTCACGTTTTCGGACAGATGAACCGGAGGTGAAATGTTGCAGGTTCACTATGCTAGGGATGTGTGGCGGACGAACGGATCGCGTATTTGGATTCGTCTCGTCGATCTAAGCAACTTTGATGTAGAAAGTTTTTCGATCCGAGCTACGGTTTAATTCCTATGATTTTCCAAAGTTTTAAAGACATTCTGCAATTTAAATTTAAAACGAAAATAAGTTTACTGCATCAGCATGACGTCATCATGACATCAGCAGGGTCAACAGTCAACTCTGACCGGGTTGACTGGTCAAAGGGGCAGTGGGGCCCAATTGTCATTGTCCAGTTTAATTAAGCAGGTTTAATTGTCATGATTAATTAAGTTAAATAACTCGTTAATTAATTAATATTTAATTATTTTAACTAATTTTAATTCCGTTTTCTTTTTTTTCCTTTTTTTAACTACTGGAGCGTGGGCCCCATCTGTCATAGGCCCAGTGGCTTAGCGGGCGCACGGGTGCGGGCGTGTGTGCACCCGAAGAGGGGCGAACCCGGGCATGGGGGAGGCCATGGCCTCGACGAGGCAGCAGAGGCACCGGCACGGCGCGGCCTAGGGCCTGGCGCGTGGCCAGGGGTCGCGGCCGGCCGCGGGAGCTGCGGCAGGTGAGCGGGGCGCGTGGCCGGCGAGGGCATTCGCCGGCGGCGGGCGCGGGTTGCGGTCGCAGCGGGCGGCGCCGGCAACGGCAGACGCGAGTGGGGGGAGGCGCTTGCGGGCGCGCGCGGGGAAGGCCGGAGTGACCGGGAGCGCGGCCGGAGCAGATGGTGGGGAGCTGTGCGCGCGACGAGGCGGGCTCGGTCGGAGCGTGGGGCGGCAGCAGGCCGGGGCACGCGGGATGCGCGGGCGAGGTGCGGGCGTGAGGGACAGAGGGGAGAGGAGCGGACGGGGGTGCTCACAGGGAGCTGCAGGGGGGCGGCAGTGGGCTCGAGGCGGAGGACGGGGACGCGCGCCGGTAGGGAGGAGGCGGCGACGGACGTAGGCGACGGCGGCCGGCGAGGTCCATCGGTGGTCGGCGACAGGGGGGTCCGGGCGATCCGGCGGCAGCGGCGTCCAGGCGGCGTCCTGGGCGGCGGCGGCGGATCCAGGGGCGAGACGGCGAGGCGGCGAGGAGGAGGACGTCCGGCGGCGGGGAGAGCGACGGGAGGCGCGGGGCGAGCTCCGGCGACGCAGTCCCAGCGGCGGGGACGGGCGCCGGCGTCGGGGGCCGGCCCGATCTAGTTCCGGATCGGGGGGGGGATGGGATCGATTGGAGGGGGGTTAGGGTTTAGGTGACCCTGGGAGGGTTATGGGGACTGGGGTGGGCCGGCCGGTGGCCAGCTGGGCCAAGGCCCAGCGGGGAGGGGGGGTTGTTTCCCTTTTTTGTTTTTAATTTTCTTTTCTTTTATTTATTTTCTGTTGTATTTAATTTAGAGCATTTAGGTAATTTATAAAATTGTGTTTTCTTCACCATGATTACCAGTGTATTATTTGGCACCCACCGAACATTTTTGTTTTGATGTTTGAAAACTTTTTCGTTTGATTTAATTTTAAATTTGAATTTGACTCCGTTTCGAAATGCTGCGAGGTTAGCAACAGTAACGGAGGTGACGTGGCATGATTAGCGTGGGATTATTGTAGCATGATTATCCGGGCGTCACAGATCTCTTCCCAATTGATGTCTTGTTGCGGGGCCAGCAAGACACATAAATCAATCGGAGATTCGTCGAGGCGATGTGGAGGCTAATGAACCCGTGGATCTGCTCAAGATGAAGGTACTCGAGCGCAGTACAGCTGCGGAGCAGGTGCTCCATAGCCTTCTTCAAGATGACAACATCGAAGAGGTCGAGCTGCTTGAGTTAGGGAGAAGAAGGGCGGGCGCGGCATTAATCTGGGGAAGATAGCAGGAGCTGAAGCTGGCGCGGCGCAGCGTTGGCGCGAGGCGGAGCATGGACGGCGGCAGAGAGCGACATCGTCCAGCTTCAAAGCTGAGCTCCTCGAGCTGATCTAGGGCGGGGGATAAGAACAACTCGTCGAACTTGGGTTGGAC
This sequence comes from Triticum aestivum, assembly GCF_018294505.1. Taxonomy (NCBI): domain Eukaryota; kingdom Viridiplantae; phylum Streptophyta; class Magnoliopsida; order Poales; family Poaceae; genus Triticum; species Triticum aestivum. The sequence continues at coordinate 396,036,867 of NC_057805.1, forward strand.
CTTGCAGTTGGTACTGAACATGCAGATGTCAAGGCGTCTGGCTGGCCCAGGGTGCGATGAAAGGATCTTGGAGACTGCGGCCATGCGTTTGCAATCCCCGTCGCAGAGGCAGCTGTCAACGGTGAGGTTGAGGGGGACGCGGCGCCAGAGGGGGCGCCACCGCCGGGAGAGCAGGGCGGTCCGCACGGCAGATTTGGTGGGGAGGAGGCCGATGATGACGAGTAGCATGTCGTCGGGGAGGCTGCTGATGAAGTCCAGGCTCGCCGGATGCGGTTTTGGCTCGAGCCGCCTCCGCTTGTTGGCTGCCTCGCCGTCCATCTCAACCGGCGGTGACGCCCGTGTACACGTGTGCTGGTGTGTGTTGTGTGCTGGGTGTGCACGAGTGCTTCCTTCTGTGCATGCCGCCGCGCAGTGGTGAATTGTGCGCGAGTGCGTTCTCCACGCGGAAGAAGTGTGTCCTCAATGCGCCGTCAATTTACTAGCGTGCGGGGTGCTACCCCGAGTGGTTTCAACTTTGTTTACTTCACCGCATGTCAGATGGGCCTCTAGTTTACTTATTTTCACCCATTGCCACATGGGCCAGCACACGAAGATACAGAACACGAGCTAACAAGGCAGCATGTGGACAGGTTGACCGGTCAACTAAACAATATACAGAGGTATACGCTGACACAGTGAGCGTGTAATCCGTCGGTATAGTGTTCGTTTGAGTGGGGAGGCCCGTGAGAGATAGTAGAGAGAGAGAAACAGCTACTCCCTCCGTTCGATAATGTAGTTCCAACATTTTTTTAAAAGTCAAACTTTTGAAACTTTAACCAAGTTTATAAAGAAATTACTTATATCTACAATACCAAAGATAAATAATAGTATGAAGTAAGTACATGTTGTGATGAATCTAATGATCTTTCCAGATGTAATTGTTTTTCTCCACGTACATGGACAAACTTTGTGATGTTTGACTTTTCAATAAATCAATACGCTATGGACCGAGGAGAGTGCCTAAGTCGAGAGGGATCAAGTGCGTGTGAAGGAGAATGAGTAAGTGTGCAAAAAGAGTATGTGTGTGAAAGAGAAAGTGACAACAAACGATAAATTAGAGAGAGTGTGTGTTTTTTCGTTTCTTAGGCGAACATATCACCCATGCATCTTCGAGATAGAAAAGCGAGGCGAGGAGATACACGAAGATAGCTAATGTGTGATTGTTTGCAACGGAGAGAGACACCCCTATAGCACATGTCCAATAGAGGTCTGGCCAACAAGGAACAAAGGTCGAGAGGGACACATGGAGAACATGGACGCATGGGGAGGGCGAGAGGGTGTGTTTGTGATAGAGAGACCCACTCGAGATCGTGAGGGGACTATATGGGTGGGAGATCGAGGGAGGTGCGTGCGCGATAGAAAGATGCCCCGAGAGAAATCGAGATAGACCATGCACATGTTTGTGATGGAGACTAAGATTAACTAGTCATATACATATAGGGGGGACTGCGTGTGCCTACAATTGAGTGAGAGACCATCATACTTGGCTAGCTAGGCATGAGATTGTGTGTGTGTGTGTGAGATCGAGAGAGAACGAGGGAGAGAGATAGAGTTTTAGATGGGCCTATCGAGTGCAAGTGAGATATGCATGTGTATGTGTGACCCAGGTAGATGGAGAGTTTGAGAGAGAGGGGGAAGAGCTCCGAGACGACAGAGTGGTGCGCGAGAGAGTTACGGGCAACGAGCCAAGGAATTTGTGTGCGTACGATGAGTGCACCCAAGATATCTAGCTTGGACTAGAGAATCATACATAGTGTACGAGAGAGACCTATAGATGGAGTATATATGCATGCGAACTAGAAAGACCCCCCCCCCACGCACACACACAAAGAGAGAGAGAGAGAGATGGAGAGAAAGAGAGAGGACCAACAAGGTTTGTGTGTTGGATGCGTGCGACAGAATTGAAGATTGTCGGCGAGAGAGAGAGAGAGAGCAGGAGTCCGGGAGAGGGGGAGGTCGCGTTTTATGCATCAAAGACTGATATAAACCATGTTTCGATATAAACTTGCATTCAAATATTTAAATTAGAGAACATGTTGTCTGCAATCCACACATGAACGGATATATGCGTATATCAAACAAGTTCATTAATTTGACTTTCAACATGTTCATGGAGTACTATAATACTGTACAACATGCTATTCGATTGAGGTGTTCAATTTTGGATTTAGTTCACTATTTTGACCTGGTGAATGAGCTATTTCATTGAATCGAGATATTTCATTTTGGGTTTGATTCCCGTTTTTGAGTGGGTCAACTATTTGTCATATAGTAAATCGCTAGCAACGAGCATGTAAAAACACATTACTCCCGAGCATCATCTCTCCATCTAAAAAAGAAGTGGCAAGCTAATATTTCTAAATTTGATTCGAATCGACTTGGTAAGGTAGACTTGGATGCTCGTTCTCCCAAATTTTGAACGAACCGTTAAACGTCCTCTGCTCGATGGAATTCGCCCGAGCAAATAAATGGGAGACGCGAAATTACCATCCTATGTGGGAGACACATTAATTGGCCTGTTGTGCATCGAGGGTAGGTTCGTAACTTCATCCAAGCGCGCCTTCTCCTCGGCCGAAATGACATGTGCCGAATAATTCATAAACCATGGTCGGCAAAACACGCTCTCCTCGCCCTAAATAGCTCGCGCCCACTATTTCAAAACACGCTCTCCTCGCCCGAAATCGCTCGCGCCCACTATATTTCAAAACACGCCCTCCTCGCCCGAAATCGCTCCCGCCCACTATTTGGGGAGAAGCAAAGTTACTCTACTATCCCCGACCCTCAGTACACAAACCCAAGCCGAGAAGCCTAAGGCAGGGGTAGAACTGTAACTCCCCTCACATTTCAGACAAATGCGTCCGTAAAACATGGTTCCACTCCCCTCCCAATCCCCCCCATTCATACCTTGTGGGCGCCAAATCACCTTCTCCCCGGAAGCTCCCTTCTCCCGAGCCGCAAAACCTCAGCCCCTCCTCCATGGCGCCCCCACTGCACCAATTTCACAGCCGCCCTCCTCCCTAATGCCGGAGACGCTGTCCATTTGCCATCATGCACTGGGTCGTGTGCCTCTTACTCCGTGCTGCTGGAGCTGCCTCGACGACGGCCGCGTGAACCGTACCGGAGCCGATTCATCCCCGCCATTGTTCATAGCACCGGAGCGGCTCCAACTTCGGATCCGTCCAGAGTCCTGGCGCTGCTTCCCCGTAGCCGTCGACCGTCGCGGCATCGCTGTTTCCCTGCCGCCGGTGGCCACCGCAACCGCGCCGGCCTCACCGACTCGGCAGCTGAACCTGCCTACTTCACCATGCCACCAGATAGGTCGCACCCTCATCTCAATTCACTTTATTTATGCGTCAGTTGTCTGAATTTTTATTCTGGGCCAATCGTTTCCCAATGGGAAGCAGCACCCCTCGAGGCGGCGGAGCTCCTAGGCTGCCGGTTGGCTGGTGTCTAACGTAAGGGTGCGGGGCCGCAAGTTCACCGCGGAAGCAGCGCTTAGATGGCTATCTTAGAGTTGCGTGGGTTCAAGGTACTGCCACCGCCGGATCTGTATGACAGGGAGTCTTTGTGGATTGGCCCGGGGACGGTGCAACCACGACAGTGTGGTGGGGCGGGGAGCGGGATTTTGGCCGGGCCCACGAACGGCGGAGGCAAGCTGCTCTGCCGTTGGTCGATGGCTCTTCGGGGAAGATTCCTAACAGTGTCAGCCAGGAGGCACAAGACGGCCATCAAGCCATCCGGCGTAGATCAGACAGTACCAAAATAAAATAAAATAAAATCGCGTGACCCCAATTTAGTCTCAGTCAACAGACGTGTGACCACTCTCGTACCTTGCTGTTGATCTCTTAGTGTATTTCTTCAGATCAAAGAGATGTGTCATTCTTAACATTATGCGTTATCTGCATCTTCAGCCACACCGTCTTCCGACTCACCGCAGCTGCTCCAACAAGGGAAGCATACACCAGAAGGGAGCTATAGTCCCCACTCAACAGTTCCCTGCATCGAATGCGCGTGCCCAACATGGACAACCACAACAACTGCAGGGCCATCGACAAGTCAGCACATGATGCTCACTCCTATGGATGGCGGCCAGATAGGTTGTACCCTCATCTTACTTGTGTGCAACATTTATGGCTTTGTTATTCATCTAAGCATGGAAAATAGATTATCACATTTCACTGTATATTCATGCTGATCTCTTACGGGTCTTGTTCAGGAGTTAACGCTATTCCATAGTTCAGCTAAGATACTTGTTCTTTAGGTAACGCTGTTCCATAGTTATCATCCATCAGCCAATGCTATCCCACAGGCTGGTGATTATAGTATTATACCACTTCTAGTATTACCTATGTTTTTCTTTAATACTTTTGTGTGCCATCTAATTAATCTCGAGTACAAACGATACATATTCTGTAGCTTTCATCTGTGTTCTCCCTTTAGTTTTTGAGACCTGTTGCTGCTAGTTAACCCCAGTCCTACCATTTATGTCGTCTCCTACAGGCACTCATTACATAAATCTTACTACTAGTTGTCTTCCATGCATGTCAGATATAATTGCACACAGTGATATATCCACAAGAACCTCACGGAGCAATGTAAATGCCAATAAACTTGATGTCAATGATACCCAATATGATGGAACATATAAAGGCAGTTCTTCAGAAGACTTGCAGAAAGATGTTGAATCCTCTTCACCCCACAAGGTCCTTGCTCTAACTTGGCCCGTGATATGGGTACAACATGCATATAATATCCTGGAGTGTATCTACTCTGTTGCAGTGCCATGTGCTTAGCATGCTGATCATGCATATAAATATGTCATGCCTTCCTGTTTTTCAGTACCTATTCCATTCATGATAACATGTTCTCAAATTCAAGTACTGTCATTCTACTCTATCGCAATGCCATCTGCTTAATTTGGACATCATGCTTCTGAATATCTTATGCATTGTTATTCATCAGTATGTACTTCATCTGTCTACCATACCATGTTTTTTTACATTGAAGTGTTGTTCTAGTGCTCTGTTGCAATGCCATCTTAGTTTCCCAATCATACATGTGTATGTTGCCTTAGTTTTTTCTGTACGTATTCCGCTAGCATACAATTTTACATTCAACTAGTGTTTTTTTACTGTGTTGTCCTGTCGTATCCCTAGCTCTTACACCATACTCCCTCCGTCCGGATTACATGTTGCCGAAATGGATAAAATTGGATGTATCTAGAACTGAAATACGCCTAGACCCATCCATTTTTTCGGATGGAGGGAATACATGTTAATATGTCATGCCTTTCTATTCTTCGGTACCTATTCCATCTCTCTGTTGTAGCATGTTTTATAATTGAAGCACCATTCTTCTATACAAGGCATGCAAGGGGAAGATGACTATGTTAGAATCTGAAGGGTCACAAGCCAGGTCTTTGCAAAAGATCCAAACGCCAGGAGATAATAAACCAACTCCAGTTTTTATAGATACTGTTCCAGCACAGAGAAACCCAACTCCTACTGATAATAAGCAGATTCCAGTGGCCAAAGACTAGTCCGCTCCAGTCCAGCAAAAATATGTCAACTCCATTCTAAGAAGCATGTGCGTATCCTTGCATCATGAAATTTTATAGCATGCTGATCATATTTTCTACATGTTTCTTACCCATCTCTCTGTTAGAAAATAAGCTTAACAGATAGAAGAATTTCTGCACTGGTATCGTCTTGCAGGAATTCTCTGTACTCCAATGCAGATGTAAGTACCTGTTGTATATCACTATATTCTTACATCAGCATGTATTTTGTTAATTGGCATGAATCCAACCTTTATCTGATCTAAATTTAGTTGTAGCAAAATGTATGATTAAAGGCCACAATGTTGATTTTTGTAAGGAAAACTGCCTGGTAGTTTTGCATCCTGAGCTGCATGAGTGTACAATCTCATATCAGTGGGTTTGATTACTTTGGTTCTGCAGTGGGTTTTCAGTGTTTTTTTACTGTGTTGTCCTGTCGTATCCCTAGCTCTTACATCATACTCCCTCCGTCTGGATTACATGTCACAGAAATGGATAAAACTGGATGTATCTAGAACTGAAATACGCCTAGACCCATCCATTTATTTCCGGATGGAGGGAATACATGTCAATATGTCATGTCTTTCTATTCTTCAGTACCTATTCCATCTCTGCTGTAGCATGTTTTATAATTGAAGCACCATTTTTCTATATAAGGCATGGAAGGGGAAGACGGCTATGTTAAAATCTGAAGGGTTACAAACGAGGTCTTTGCAAAAGATCCAAACGCCAAGAGATAATAAACCAACTCCATTTTCATAGATACTGCTCCAGCACAGAGAAACCCAACTCCCACTGATAATAAGCAGATTCCAGTGGCCAAAGAACTAGTCCGCTCCAGTCCAGCAAAAGAATGTCAACTCCATTCTAAGAAGCGTGTGCGTATCCTCGCATCATGAAATTTTATAGCATTTTGATCATATTCTCTACATGTTTCTTACCCATCTCTCTTTTAGAAAATATGGTTAAATGATAGAAGATTTCCTTCATTGGGATTGTATTCGAGGAAAATACCTTGCGGGAATTCTCTGTGCTCCAATGCTGATGTAAGTACCTGTTGTATATCACTATTTTTGTACATCAGCATGTGTTTTGTTAATCGGCGTGAATCCAACCTTTGTCTGATCTAAAATTAGTTGTTAAAGGCGCCAATGTTGATTTTTGTAAAGAAAACTGCCTGGTAGTTTTGCATACTGAGCTGCATGAGTGTACTATCTCATATCATGCACATTACTGAATTGTAGTGCTGCTCTGGTTGCCCATTCATTCATTGTGTCAATGTTGCTTTCGTATTACCTTACCTGGCTGATGATAGTTGTGCCATATTGTGTTAATTTGGTGTTGGCTAGTTGCCCAAACATTCGTTGTGCCAATGTTGCTTTCCTATTATCTGACTTGGCCAATGATAGCAATGCTAGTGTCTTAATTTGGTGCAGGCTGCTGAAGATAAGAAGACAAACTCTGAAAACAGCAAGGCAACCCCACTGTTTCTTTCCAATAAATCTAGGCAGGTAATATGCCAATAACTCATGACTAATCTGTTTGGTTCCCCTCCTAATTTATGTTATGATGAAGTGGTCGAGACACTCTCCACTATCAATAATACAAGCCTGCCAAAATCGCCATCTGAATCTGTTCAGTATCCTCTGTCTCAATTGCAACGGAAAAATGTATGTTTGTGAACAAATTAATGGCTGAAGGAATGATGGAAATGGTGGAGGAATCAGAGGTGCGGAGTCGTGCGACACAACAACTGATCAATGTTTTCAGAGAGAGTGTAGCAAAGCAGCAAGAACTTGCCCACATGCTTATGGGCGTCATCCGTGCTGAGGTTGCAGATTGTGACATTGTAGATCGTTAGGTTCTGTTCATTTATTTGCACTGGCATCACTCTTTGATTGCCCAGTGGATGTAATATCCTGTAATATATGCTGGATGTGCAACGTTTTTCCCTATATGCCGTACCTTTGCTTGATCGGTTTTGGTCCTGTGCATAATTCCTCGTCGTAATGGGCTCAAATTATCTAATTTGGCCTAAAGACATGTACGAACTTTAGTGGGCCCATTAAGTTAATGGGCCGTTACCAGGCCGAATGTTAATGGTCGGCCCTCTTAACTCCCGGGTCATTAACAGGCTGACATCGAAGCGGGCAACAGGTGGGCCCAATTGATTTCACGGGCCGTTAATAGGTCGTTACTAAGTTCGGGCTACATATGGCCCAACTATACTGTGGGCCTTTAGCAGGCCGAAAGAGACAGCGGGCTTGTACTGGACCATGAAGAGCATGGGCCGCTAAGAGGCCGAAAGTCAGGTCGTATTGTAAATGGCCCAACTGTGTTGTGGGCCTTTAGCAGGCCAAAAGGGAAACCGGGCTGGTATTGGACCATGAAGGGCATGGGCCGTTAAAAGGCCAAAACTCAGGTCCGACTACAAATGGCCCAACTCATTTATGGTCCATTAACAGGCTGAAAGTCACACAAAGCCGGGAATTGGCCCAACACTTAAATGGGTCGCTAAAAGGCCAAAACTCAGGTCCGACTACAAATGGCCCAACAAATATATGGGCCGTCACCAAACTGAAAGACACACCGGGCCGGAAATTGGCCCAACACTTAAATGGGTCGCTAAAAGGCCGAAACTCAGGTCCGACTACAAATGGCCCAACTGATTTATGGGCCGTCAACAGGCTGAAAGACACACCGGGCCGGAAATTAGCCCAATATTTAAATGGGTCGCTAAAAGGCCGAAAGATGTACATCGTGAAAATTAGCCCATCCACTGAATGGGCCGTTAGCAGGCCGAAATCTTATTGGGTCGATATTGAGCCCAAATATATAGCGGACTGTTAACGGGCTCGAACTGACGATGGGCTGCAATGGTGTCAAATCTTTAACGGGCCGTTGACGGGCCGAATTGGCACATCTCGTATGGGCCGTGGGCTTAAATGGACCTGACACAAGTAGGCCTTATATGGGCCAGCCTGCTATTTTTTACTGGGCCGGCCTTTTTCACTGGAATGGGCCACTGTTGGGCCATGCCACGTATCGACCTATCATAGGCGCCTCCTGTCCAATGAGTGGATGACATCTGTCCCAATGGTGAGGCAACACGTGTTTCCTCCGGCCAATGATGATTTTACACGTGGAAAATCCCCATTGGTCCGGGCTGTTAACGGGTTATCGGATCCAGAACCGGACCCGATAGCTTAACAACGTTCCGTTACGATGGATGCCACGTGTCGGTCACCCTTGACGAAAGCACTTCTGTGATGCGCGATTTATCATCATGGAAGTGGACACTTCCGTGATGATAATTTTGGTAATGTCATGGAACACTTCTACGACAGCACAGGTATGACTATCTTGATTCTGTCATAAATTTGTCATGGATGTACATGCATGACAGAAAACGTGACCTACTGTGACAAACACGTATCATCACGGAAGTGTATTTTTTTGTAGTGACATCACATAGCCCTATTGAACAATACATTTTTGCATAACTGAAATAATTAAACACGACACAGTTAAAGCACCACACGACAAATGCTACTACAACAAAGTGTACGGGTTGGCAAACTAGAAAATATAAGATTTGCTGATAGAATGTCGCCTCACATTTCATGGACATGATCCTTCTAGTTGGAAGAGCACAGGCCCATGGTGCACTCTCTTATGTCACAGATGGGTTGTTTCACCTTGGAAGAACCTTCGTGGGTGCCCTCCTCGTGGTCATGGTCAATGAGATCTGACTTTGCAATTGAGGATCCCAAGCCACCGCCGTAGAACGTGTCCTTCAAAAATGACAAAATGGGCTCGATGGCGTATAAAGCTCGCATATCCTTGACCGCTTGGCGGAGGAGATCAGCGGCAGGGCCGTCGAAGAGATTGGCGGTGGATGAACCAGAGGGGTTGAGGATGGACCACTTAACCTGTGACATGGCCCGCGTGAAGCCGTCGCTGTGGACGAGCTTGATGTCGTAGCCAGCTTTCTCGAGATACAGTAATACACTAGCCCGCTGACATGAAGCCTTCGGCATGGCAACATAGTCAACGTCTTCGCCGGCTTCCACGGCGACGTGTTGCTTCGGGATCGACAGGTCGGGGCGAACGGCGGCCACCTCGCGAACGTCCGCCGGAGAGGCCATGATAAACCTCTTCTTGGCCGAATGCTCGTCGGGCTCCCCGGGATACGTGGTCGAGCTTAAGCTGCAACATTCTGGAGCAGGCGATGTGGATCTGGTGGGGAGGGACACCGCAGGCCTCATCTAAAAACTCAGGGGAGTGGGGCGATGGTACGGGAACTGCTGGGTAACCTGAACTTTATCATCTAAGCTAGGAGGAACGGGCAGACCGGCAGGGGTTGGCGGCGGCGCCGGCGATGGCCGCGAGCTAGTGTTCGAGGGGGGAGGGGGTGGGTGGGGACTGTGGAGGGGGTGTTTGAGGATACGCCGCGGCTACTGAAAATTTTAGTAATGGTGGGTGGAGATGGTGGTGGACGAGGGAGGGCGACGGTTCAAATGCCTCGGCTACTGCAATTTTACTATAAGGTCGGTGCTGGAGGAGTGTGGGCAACGGTTGAAGTACGACGGCTACTAAAATTTGGGTAAAGGAATTGATGCGGGGCGGGAGTGCCCAAGATCGCGCATGGTCCAATAACAATATGTGTGTATGATAATAAGGAAAAGTGGCGCGGAACCGCCGATTTTTGCAACGCTCAAGGCGGGTAGTTTGTTTTTATATTTCTAGCTAGATGGTCTATCATACACGGTTCATCCTAATTTCCAAATAAACGTACCCGCTTTTAGCTTGCACAGGTGGTGGTTTTACAACGCACTTGGTTAAGCCAGTACCTCCACCCTTTGCTCGCGCTTGCGCGGTCGTGGTGATTTCAGCGCACTTGCATCGCACACGGTTGAGCCAGTACCTCCACCCTTTGCTCTTGCTTGCGCGGTCGTGGTGATTTCAGCGCACTTGCATCGCACACGGTTGAGCCAGTACCTCCACCCCTTTGCTCGCGCTTGCGCGGTCGTGATGATTTCAGCACGCTTGCATCGCACACGGTTGATCCAGTACCTCCACCTTAATTTGCTAGCGCTTGTGCAGGCGTGGTGATTCATAGCGCACTTGTATCACACACGGTTAAGATATTATACCCGTGTCCGTTGAGCGTCATCAGAGTTTGTGCAGAAAAAATAAACGTTAGAGAGGGTCAGAAGATAGCCACACCAGCATGTGGCCCAAATATATATGAGTGAAAAGGGTGGTCTGTGATGTTCAAAATTCCAATGCACAACTTTGACCGCGCGGGCCCACGGTTGGGCGCGTCGTCAAAGATCGATGAGAGGGGCCAAAAGTCAAGAACCAGCTGGAAGTGGCCAAATATATCTAGGAATATTGGCGATGTTTAAAACTTTAAATACACAATGCATAACTTTGGTGGCACCTACCTCGCAAACCCGAAAGCACCCTTGGATATATATAATGTCGTACCTAGCTAGGATGCTTGGCCCACCACCTCCCACTTCGTGTCAGCGGGGCGGATGCACATAATTATTGATACTTTGGTCATACATGCATGTCACCATGACCTACCATAAGACGGACCAATGAATCTATCATTTGGTCAAATGACAGTTGTTGTTGTCGATAAACCGCTTGGGCCAATAGATTGAACTATCATAAAAATAGCACAAGAGGGACCACAAAACCAGGACCTCTTGCATGCGGCCCAAAATGATGTACGTTGGGAGGGGGTGATGTGTGTTTCAATATAGAATAATGTACAATTTAGATGTGGTGCCTACCTCTCGATACAGACAAAAACCATGAAGGCAAGGTAGTTAAGGACGAGATACGCAGGGTTTGATATAGGTCGAACGCAGCAATCCGAGCATGTGGGAGGGAATCCTGACAACGCATGAGCTCGAGCTTTGGTTGAGCGACATGTGACGGTAACCGGCCCTAACACGAACTAGGAGGAATCCATTCATGGCCAACACATACCCCTCATTATCGGTCAAAGGGATGATATATATACACTCGGGGAGCCCACAGATATGCGTGTCGTCACAAAAAACCGCACAAGGGAGACGTGGTCGATCAGAAGACCCTGTATACACTGTATGGGTACGGTGGTGTGTGATGTGTTTAAATCCCAAATGCCCAACTTCGATGGGCCACCAACTACATTACAAACTGAACATCGTACCCGAGTCCAAGCCTGGTTCAATACGTACGATGTTAGTTTCTGAACTTTGAGGCGGCAGCGGCGGGGGGGGGGGGGGTTCGTCCCACGCATGCGCTCAAACTTTATTTGGTCTAGCATGGGACACACACACACACACACACACACACACACACATATATATATACATCTATACACCTATATAGTGTGCAAATAACTTTGAAAGTTGGTCATTGGATGAAGCCAATCCGACGGTACAGAGATGGCAAATCCAAGCACTACTGGCTATTGGATATCATCTACATTCCACCAAATTCTGCCACATGTACAATCTAGAAGACTCCATGGTTGAACTAAAGCATAATGCACAAACCTCAAAACACAAGCACTTCTCCTTTGTTCTCTAGAATCTTCCATATCTTAATAGCCCAACCTTTTTTTCTAAATGAATTGTCACTTTTTGTTTTTACCTTTACAATGCACAATTCCATGAATCTTTAAATAGTTTTTTTAATAAAACTAATTGATTTTGGATGAGATGAACTATAAGAATTAAACGAACATCTACATCATGCATATATGACTCAAAGCTTACATGCTATAGTGTGGTATTTATTCATAATCTGGTTACCAAATCTCATGCGTGCAATGCACGTGTACCTTACTAGTATCAATAGGAAACCATCATGGTCAAACCCTTCTCGTTGTTGGGTCAAAGGGATAGATTGTGTGGGGCCCCCTAATTGTTAGTAAAGGATAGTATATATACCTCGGGGAGCGCACAGACATGTGCATCGTCTATAAGCCGCACAAGGGAGACATGCTCGAGAAGAACACCCTGCCCCCTATACCCTACATGCAACCTGAAAAAGGTTTACATAATCGCCATGACAGGTCAAGTCAACCATTATTTAATTTTTTAGAGGAAAAATAACCCATAAAAACATAGTAGGTTTATATAATCGCCATGACAAGTCCAGTCAATCATTCTTTAATTTTTTTAGAGCAAAAAATAACACATAAAAACATAGTCTACAAATTAGCAAAACAAGGATCCCAAGGTTTATATAATTGCCATGATAGGTCACTATAGAGATATAATATATCTCTATAATGACCGTGTCATGGCATTTAAATGAAGCTTGGAATATGCAACTTCCAACAGGGTCACCCATCCTTTGACTACTCCAGCCCGAGCACGCTTAACTTCTGCGTTCTATTCGACTAGGCTAGCGGATGGGAAGCCAGCCCTTGCTGATAAGAATTGCCTCCTTGCCATTAAGGAGTTTCACGCTGGTCACCCTATGGGATCTACTCCCTCCTATCACACACATTTGTGCTTTTAGAAACCGTGTGGGATATTTTACATGGCCGGTGTGTCGCCACTAGCCTTCAATGAGAACTAACACTGGTAGCGGGAAAATGATGGGAGAAGAGGTGGGAAATCGATGAGAGGAGTGGCGAGAAACGGTAGCATGTTTTGAAAACCTAGTAGAGAAGGAAGCGTGAGCTAGCACGACGCATGCGCACAGTGCTTACCCATGTACTACATGTGACATCGAAAGGGTGCAGGGTTGCCATTCGATCTGGGAGCATCCAATGGTGCACACATACGATCCGTGGGGTGTGGGTTCTGGCCAATCAGAACGCACGACTCAGATCGCGCGCGCAGCAGGGGAAGAATATCATACGAAAACCAACATTCGATGCAAACCGGTGAAAACCATGAGAAAAAGATGTTTTGAAGTTTCAAAAAAATTGGAAAAAATGCGGGATGTTAAGAGGATGGTGTTTTATTGCCACACAAAAATTCAAGTTGAAACACATTACGAGATGTGAGCTATGAAAAAGACAAAATCAGCGTTGAATAGTGCCGAATAGTAATGTCACTATTCAGGGCTGAATTTGTCTTTTTCATAGCTCACATCTCGTAATGTTTTTTAACTTGAAATTTTGTGTCGCAATAAAACATCATCTTTTTAACATCCCACACTTTTTCAGATTTTTATGAAACTTTAAAATATGGTTTCCACAAAGTTTTCATTGAATATCGGCTTTCGTGAGTGAACCGTCTGCTATTTGAAAACATTTCGTGAGAAGAATCTCGGTTTTTAAATCGCCGTAAATCCAAAACTAGCCGAAAATTGTGAAACCTAGCATGGTGTCACGACATGGCACTTATATGTCAAGGAATTTTTTCGTCCATTGTGGCGCAAGTTTTATTACAAGCCTCTTACAAATAGGAGATTCTCTCAAAGAAGCCTCGTGGTTCCGATAGGGAAACGTGTCCCCCTTGTGGGCGAAACATAATCACTGCCTCTTTTCTCCTTGTATTTTCTTCTACGGGCAACATGGAGCGACAGGATATCCGTGCTGAAATTTAAACTTATTCAGGGTTCGTTTGGCCTTTTTATACACTAATTGAGTTTCCAAGGCATTTAATGTCCACAATTCAAATCTAAACTTCAAATACATGCTCCAGTTCACCAAAATGGCTAGAAAATTTATACATGTGCCCTTGGATGCATGTTTAGGTCCCATGCCAGGAATGGGAACGAATTACAACCGTACCCGCATCCTGGCTCGTCCTCAAACATTTGGAATCTCGGTTTTTAAATCCCCGTAAATCCTAAACTCACCAGAAAGTCATCAAAGGTGGCATGGTGTCACGTCATGGCACATATATCTTGTGGTACAAACATTGTCCAATTTGGGCCAAGCTTTATTACAAACCTCTTACAAAACCAGAGCTTCTCTCAAAGAAGCCTCGTGGTTCCGATAGGGAAACGTGTTCCCCTTGTGGGCAAAATGTAATCACTGCCTCTTTTCGCCTTGTATTTTCTTCCACGGGCAACATGGAACGACATGATATCCGTGCTGAAATTTAAACTTATTCAGGGTTCGTTTGGCCTTTTTATACACTAATTGAGTTTCCTAGGCATTTAATGTCCATAATTCAAATCTGAACTACAAATACATGCTCCAGTTCACCAAAATGGCTAGAAAAATTATATATGTTTCCTTGGGTGCATGTTTAGGTCCCATGCCAGGAATGGGAATGAATTACAACCGTACCGGTGTCCTGGCTCGTCCTCAAACATTTCGAATCTCGGTTTTTAAGTCCCCATAAATCCAAAACTCACCAGAAAGTCATCAAAGGTGGCATGGTGTCACGTCATGGCACATATATGTTGTGGTAAAAACATTGCCAATTTGGGCCAAGCTTTATTACAAACCTCTTACAAACTGGAGCCTATCGCAAGAACCCTCGTGATTTCGATAGGGAAACGTGTTCGCTTGTGGGCCAAAGGATAATCACTCCCTCTTCTAGCCTCGTATTTTCTTCTACACGCGACACGGAACAACGGGAGATTCGCGCTGAACTTTGAAATTATTCAGGGTTCGTTTGACCTTTTTTATTCATTAATTGAGTTTTCTAGGCATTTAATGTCCATAATTCAAATCCGAACTACAAATACATGCTCCAGTGCACCAAAATGGTTGGAAAAAACGTACATGTTTCCTTGGGGTGCATGTTTAGGTCCCATGGAACGAATGGGAACGAATTCAGCCATCTCGCCATCCTGGCTTGGCCACAAACATTGCGAATCTCGGTTTTTAAATCTCTGTAAATTGAAAACTCACCAGAAAATCATGAAACTTGGCATGGTGTCACTACATTGTACATATAATTGTCTAATTTGGGCGAAGCTATATTACAAGCCTCTTACAAACCGGAGCCTGTCGCAACCCTCATGGTTCTGGTAGGGAAACATGCCCCTCTTGTGGGCGAAACGATAATCGCTGCCTCTTCTCGCATTTGAAACTGTTCAGGGTTCGTTTGGCCATTGTATATATATTACTAATTACTAAGTTTACTACGCATTTAATGTAGTCCATAATTCAAATTTGAACCACAAGCACATGCTCCAGTGAAGCAAAATGGGTGGGAAATCGTACATGTGTCATTGGGTGCATGTTTAGGTCCCATTTAAGGAGTGAGAATGAATTACAATCTTGTCGTCGTCCTGAAACATTGGAAATCTCGGTTTTAAATCCCAGTAAATCAAAAACTCACCCAAAAACATGAAACTTGGCATGGTTTCATGACATGGCACATATATGCCGTGGTAAAAAAATCGTCCAGTTTGAGAAGAGGCACACACATTAGTAGCCAACGAAGTCCTTTTTGAAACAAAAAGCTGACGCGTTAATATCGCAAACAGTTGTATTATATTAACCGTGTCGAAATTTAACCATACTCAGTGGCGTGCGTGCAGCTGTTTGATTAGACGGGACGAGCGCGAGAAGTCCGCCGTGCAGGCTCGACGGGATGCGTGCGAGCAGTCCGCCGCGCAGGCTCGACGTGACGCGTGCATCCTGTCCACCTCGCAGGCTCAACGGAACACGTGCGAGCGGCAAGGCCGCCCATGCTCACCAGAAAGCGAGCTCTTTGACCTCCATGCAACAGCCGCCGCCCGCCTCGCTCACAACTTCTCCATTACTGGGTTATTTAAAGCACCTGGACGGAGGGTGTTTGCTTGTGATCCCATGGAAACATTTTCTTTGTTCGTGTTTTCAACTCGTATTCCGCCCTAATTTAAATTGCCACATAGGGCAACGGATAATACGACCACAAATAAAATGGCAACGGATAACACAATGAAAAATTTACAATGGCGCAGATAATAATTGTCTTACATATTCCGGATAATTTAAAATGCCACATGCGGCAAAGCCCGGAAGACACGGGGGCAAGAGAACAAGGAAATTGCAGACAACGATCTGGGTCGGTACTGTCTCTACTCGTCGATCGATCGCCGGGCGACGAAATCCTCCAGCTCCTTCAATTCCTCACGACTTTGCTTGAAAGCAGCCACAGATTCCTCCACCTCCTGCTCGCGCTCGATCCGGAGCTTCCTCAAGCCACCCATCAGTTCCTTGATGACCGCTTTCAGCGTCATCTCCGAGGCCCTGCTTTGCTCATGCAGCATCTTCCAGCCGGGGCCTCCTCCTCCTTCTCCGCGACCAACTTGAGGAGCTTCGCATTGTCACCCATGAGTTGCTCGACGAGGCCGGTCGCCTTGTCAACCGAGGCATCGCTGATCTTGAGCAGCTTCATAAAGCAGTCGACCAGCTCCTGCTGCGTAGTGACGCCAGCGAGAATATCATCGTCGCCAGTTAAGGACTTCAAGAACGCCAGCTCATCGCGATGGACGACGCCGCGATTGCGCTTGTGAGAGCCCTCGCGTGCCCGTGAGATCTCGTTCGAGGGCTCCGCGGCGCGCGGGGACATCTCTGCTACAGCTGCGGCTTCGCGGCGGAACCTCTGTAGTGCTTTCACGGCCTTGGTCTTTACTTCCTGGTTATATGTCCACCCTAAACTCCTTCTACCGGTCACGGCGGAACGAATTGACAGGAAAGACCAGTTTTGTGGGTGATGAGGAGAGGAACTGTGAAGTAATTTTCAAGTGGGTAGTTTTTATAGCCCGGTGCTAAGTGTGAACACATATTAGTTTGATAGGTGTGAACAGATTTGCAATTACTTATTGCGTTGTAATCTGCAATGTGACGAGAAACAAGGTCAAAATTTATTGATGGCAGAAGGTTGACCACGTGGTTGATCACCATTGAGGCGGCCGCGGCGCGCTCTGCTCACGTCCGTCCGCGCGTTTTGCTCGCCATTGAGGCGGCCGCGGCGCGCTCCGCTCTGGCGTCCCTGCGCGCGCTCTGCTTGCTGTTGAGACAAATTTACAATGGCAATGGTTAATAGTTCTTAATAATTGTCTTAAATATTCAGGATAATTTAAAATGCCACATGCGGCAAGGCCGAAAACACTCACGACCTACATATGCATACAATTATAATAAAATATAAGATAAAAGGCTAAGCTGGCGGCCTTCCGACGATGGTCTTATCGGACTCCATGATCAGCATAGCACCCTTGCAGCCGTTCACTCCAAGTGTCCCGACCCGCCTCCGCCTACGGAGCTGCTGGCGCTGGGAGGCTCTTGGGGCTGCTGTGCCTCTTCTAGAAGAGCTTGACAGCGTGCAATCGCGCGCATGACAACTCTGCGGAACCGCTCCATTTCCATATCTCTGGCCTGGTAACAAATTCCGTCCATCACCTGCATCCTCAAGATATCACGTTGGCGATGTTCTACGTCGTCGGGGACGTCAACGCCGCCAAGGATGCGCTCGAGCCTGGCCACCACATCATCGGGATCGAGGTTGACACGGCCGCCGCGGGCAATGATGAAGCCGCAGGCTGCCTGTGTCTTGACTTAATCGCAGAGGTCCTCTGCCCATTCCTTGCAGGGCATCTGGCTCTCATTGAGCACTGGTGACGGCGACTCGTCGGGTTGGTCGTCGATCATGCTGCCGAGCAGCTCTGGATCTTTTGCACGGTGGATGGCAAACTGCTCATCACACCTCCTCTGCAATATGTCGATTGTGCTCCCAAGGACTGTCACACCGATATCGCTGCCGATGGGCCATGGTGCCTGCACTGGCCGATGAAGCTCTTGCTCCCCGGACTACTCCGGCTCGTTCTCCTCGCCGAAGATGTAACGCAGGTAGGCGTCGACGTCGAAGGTTTGGTCGTTGCCTGGCATGCTTGGAATAACTAATGGTAGATGGGTGAGGACTAGATCTGCGCTGAGTGTCGCGGTGGTGCGTTGCCGCCAAGGTTATATGCAGCAAGCCGTTAGCTGGTGGAGGGAAACCGGTGAGGGAAGAGGCATAGATTTTACAATTCACCCATGTGGAGCGGAGCGCGGGAAGCATTCGCTGGAGCGCAGGAAGACTAAGTGGAGCACACACACAACCAGAATATCGTATCCGGTGCCACGTGTTATTTATCACACAAGTATTAACATAAGGAAACGTATGTGTAACTTACTAATCATCGCACACGAGTACTCGCAGACGCATCGTGTGCGATACTCCTAGCCACCGCAAGCAACTAGTTTGCATTTTTCAAAGTTTTTTGTACACACAGAATCGCACACGGACTAACTGTATTAACCGTCTGTGTTGTAATTTCTCATTGCAAACAGTTCATCCGAGTCAGCTGTTTGCCACGTATCACAGACATACTGTTAAATTGAGCCGTTTCTGTTGTGTTCGCTAATCGAAAACAGTTCGTCCAAGTGAACCGTATGCCCTATATCACAGACACCTTGATCTAGCTAACCGTTTCTGTTGCACTCTCTAATAGCAAACAGTTCATCGGAGTGAACTGTATGTCATATATCGCACACACATTGGTATGGCTACCCGTTTCTGTTGTTCTGCCTCATCGCAAAAAGTTCGAACGGGTTAACCGTGTGCCCTGAATCGCACACGCAACAATAATCTGAGCCGTTTTTGATGCATCCTCCATCGCAAATGTTTTGCACCTTTTTTCACGGTTTTTTACACCACCGTTTGCGATTAATGCATCGCACACAGTTTCGTCGAAGGGTCTCTGATTGTAGTGTCGCGTTAGCAACAACCTGCAGTAGTGTTAGAACGAATGCGATGGTTGCGCACATTGGACTGGAAAGCTGCTATAATGGCTGCCGGATGGATATTTGGAATATTTCTACGAACTTCACTGAATCTCTGTAAATACTTTATGGAGGGTTTCTCCTTCCTTCTGCTGGAGAAGCTGCAGGTCGCTGGGCCTGCCGGGCTCTTGGTGGCCACCGGTGAAGGCACCGATGAACTCGTGGCACAGATCTGCCCATGACGAAATGGAGTTCTCCTGCAGGTGCATCAGCCAAGACCTCACATTGGACTTGAGGGCCAAAGGGAAGTAGTTGGCGAACACCTTCTCGTCTCTTCCCCTAGCAGCCTGAACAACGATGGTGTAGATGCTCAGGAACTCTGCCGGGTTCAGCCTCCCGTCATATTTCTCAGGTATCTGTGGCTTGAACATGCGAACGGGCGGCCAACAGACTTGCCGCAGCTCTCGTGTAAAGGCAGGGCAACCGACCTCGAAAGGTAGGCACCCGCCAACATCGAGCGCAGGCTCATCGACGTTAAGGCCGCCGCACCCGTTGGTCTGGCGGAAGTCATCGTGGCGCTGATCCATGATGACGTGCGTGTCTCCCCGCCGCCTATCCTCCGGGGCTCGACGTTGGCCTAGACGTGCTCGAGGGTCAGAAGAGGCCATCGAGACGTCGTCGGGGTCTTGATTCAGCTGCGCCCGCATCGGCTGCCGTGGTGGGGACTGCATGGTGGGACGGCCCCCTCCGTTCGGTCACTAGTACGGGTGGTTGTTGTCGCTTGGGGAGGTCGTGGCGGGCCAGCCTACCGTGAGCCCCCAGCCTTAGTGAAACCGAGCAGGCTCTTGATAGTGGCACGCCATTCATCCATCTGCTCGGCTGCTGGCGGGAACCTGAGCAGCAACTGAGCTCAGGCCATAGCCTCCGTGGCTGTGCTTGGCATAGATGTTGATGACGTCGACCGCACCGTCGCCCGGCTTCTGATGGTGCCATGGCGGCGGCAGGGTGTCGCGTCCATGTAGCTGTGGGAGGACCACTTGGGTGGCGGGTCGCACGGCGGTGGTGCTTGAGGGTCGGTGGCTCCGTCGAGCGCAGCGGTCTGGTCAACTCATCCGGGAGGAGGCATGTTGGCCGCGGTCGCTCCCGCGGTGGGGGCAGCCGGAGGGCGATGGTTCACTCCGAACCGAGCGCCATAGCCGTGGCTTTGCTCGTCGATGGGGGGAGAGGGTGCAGACGGAGTGACCCCCTCACCCGCAGCTTGTGGAGCATGACCGCCAAGGCATTGCTGATGCTGTCCTCCTCCGACGTATTCAGCCCCCGTGTCGGCCGCAGGGGGAGTGGCGATGGCGCCACCTGCTCCAACCACGCTCCTAGCAGCGTTCACGTCCTCGCTCGCCCCCGCATCCTCTGAGGCACTAGAGGCCATGGGCGGCGGAGCCTTCGAGGTGGACGGATGGGCCGAAGGGCCGGACTTCTTCTTCTTAGGCGCCATGGTCGATGGCATCGTCGAAGATGAAGATGGCGATGAAGATGACGCGATGCGCACACTTTCAGGTTTGCGCAAGCGAGCCCCCTACCTGGCGCACCAAAGATGTCGCGGGATATCCGTGGCCACCTATGGGACGGGGTGGCCCCTTGCTGGTTCGGCGGAGGGACGTCGCGTTGCACAAAGAGCAGATCGGTGTGCGGCAGCACGACAGAGAGAACACGAGCAATTTACCCAGGTTCGGGCCGCCGCGAGATGTAAGACCCTACTCCTGCTTTGGTGGATTGATGATGGAATGAGTGTGGTAATGCGTAGTACACTTGCCGTCAGGGTTTGCCTCGGGGCCGCAGCGACTACGCGCGTATGGTGGCTTGGGTTCATCAACTTTCCAACCCTTCCTACGAGTGCCATGTTCCTCCTTTTGTAGATTAAGGGGTCACCACAGTGGCAAAGAGGTCATTATCCACTGATATGATCGCCAACAGTGCTATCATACCTAACTCTGTGGGCGAACAGGGTGCATTAAATGTGTTGCTTAGTGTCACATCACTGGTACCCCGGCAAGGCCTGCCGGGCTATCTTGCCAGCTCCGCACCTGTTCTCTTAACACGTTGCAGGACGGGTGTCATCTGCGAGTTTCTTCTGTAGGAAATGGCTGCCATATGGCGAATGGCTGCCACTTAACCATCTTGCAGCTTGACACCGCACCGATTGACGACGTGAGTCATGTTTGAGTGGTTGGTGGGGTGGTTCTGCCCCCGCGAGCCGCGGCAGGCTCTGCCGAGGAGCCTTGATTGCTTGCTTCTGGTGGTGGCCTCGCCCCTTGCCGGGCTCACCTGCCCGGTAAGGGAGGCCCTTCTCTTGCCGATATCTTGCTCCTCTAGCTCGATCTTGGTCTCTCTGGGCTGCGTGTTGGTTCTTCAATCTCCGACTTAAGCTGGCGCTTCAATCTTGATCTTGTGCCTGTGCATAGTTCGGCAACAGACCCAGGGTTTGTTGCACCGACACCGAAGTTTGTTCGGAGTCCCGGATGAGATCACGGACATGACGAGGAGTCTCGAAATGGTCGAGAGGTAAAGATTGATATATTGGAAGGTTATATACGGACACCGGAATGGTTCCGAAGAAGATCAGGGATTTTTGGAGTCCCGAGAGGTTACCGGAACCCCCCGGGAAAGTTATTGGGCCATAGTGCAGGAGAGGAGGCAGGCCACGGGAGGTGGCGCGCGCCCCCCTTGCCCCAATCCGAATTGGACAAGGGGAGGGGTGCGGCCCCCCACTTTCCTTCTCCCTCTCTCTCCCTTCCCCTTTCCCTCTCCGTTAGAAGGAAGGAGAGGGGCCGAATCGTACTTGGACTAGGAGTCCAAGTAGGACTCCCCCCTTGGCGCGCCCTCCTTGGCCGCCGCCTTCCTCCTCCCCCTCCTTTATATACGTGGCTAGGGGGCACCCCCAAAGCACAACAGTTGTTTCTTAGCTGTGTGTGGTGCCCCCTCCACAGTTTACCACCTCGGTCATATTGTCGTAGTGCTTAGGCGAAGACCTGCACGGATGACATCACCAACACCGTCGCCATGCCGTCGTGCTGAGGAACTCTCCCTCGACCCTCTACTGGATAAAGAGCTTGAGGGACGTCATCGTGCTGAACGTGTGCTGAACACGGAGGTGCCGTACGTTCGGTGCTTGGATCGGTTGGATCGTGAAAACGTTCGACTACATCAACCACGTTAACATAACGCTTCCGCTTTCGGTCTACGAGGGTACGCGGACACACTCTCCCGCCTCGTTGCTATGCATCTCCTAGATAGATCTTGCGTGATTGTAGGATTTGTTTTTCAAATACTATGTTCTCCAACATCTTAGACCGTCTTTGGTGGTTGTCTTTCACTCGGGTTAGCAGGAACTTTCGATTTTGTTGTATCCAGTGGGGGCACGCTGAGTGCAGCCACTGGGTGTAGTCCCGAGACTGCCATCAACTGGAAGCAGTCGGCGAGAGTCTTAGAGTTTCTAGCGTCTTTGCTCTGAGCACGATTGCCAATCATGTTTTCTGTGTGGACCATCTGAGTGGATGTCCTTTACTGGGGCACGCTGAGTGCACCCATGATACGTCTCCAACGTATCTATAATTTTTGATTGTTCCATGCCATATTGTATTCTGTTTTGGATGTTTAATGGGCCTTATTATACAGTTTTATATTATTTTTGGGACTAACCTATTAACCGGAGGCCCAGCCCGAATTGCTGTTTTTTTTGCCTATTTCAGTGTTTCGGGGAAAAAGAATATCAAACGGAGTCCAAACGGAATGAAACCTTCGGGAACGTGATTTTTGGAACAAACGTGATCCAGAGGACTTGGAGTCTACGCAAAGCAATCAACATGGAGAGCAGGAGGCAGGGGGCGCCTACCCCCCAGGCGCGCCCTCCACCCTCGTGGGGCCCATGTTGCTCCACCGACGTACTTCTTCCTCCTATATATACCTACGTACCCCCAAACCATCAGAAGCATCCACGAAAACGTAATTCCACCGCCGCAACCTTCTGTACCCATGAGATCCCATCTTGGGGCCTTTTCCGACATCCTGCTGGAGGGGGCATTGATCACGGAGGGCTTCTACATCAACACCGTAGCCTCTCCGATGATGTGGGAGTAGTTTACCTCAGACCTTCGGGTCCATAGTTATTAGCTAGACGGCTTCTTCTCTCTTTTTGGATCTCAATACAAATTTCTCCACGATTCTCATGGAGATCTATTCGATGTAATCTTCTTTTGCGGTGTGTTTGTTGAGACCGATGAATTCTGGGTCTATGATCAAGTTTATCTATGAACAATATTTGAATCTCCTCTGAATTCTTTTATGTATGATTGGTTATCTTTGCAAGTCTCTTCGAATTATCGGTTTGGTTTGGCCTACTAGATTGATCTTTCTTGCAATTGGAGAAGTGCTTAGCTTTGGGTTCAATCTTGCGGTGTCCTTTCCCAGTGACAGCAGGGGCAGCAAGGCACGTATTGTATTGTTGCCATCGAGGATAAAAATATGGGGTTTATATCATATTGCATGAGTTTATCCCTCTACATCATGTCATCTTACTTAAAGCATTACTCTGTTCTTTTGAACTTAATACTCTAGATGCATGCTGGATAGCGGTCGATGTGTGGAGTAATAGTAGTAGATGCAGAATCATTTCGGTCTACTTGTCGCGGATGTGATGCCTATATACATGATCATACCTAGATATTCTCATAACTATGCTCAATTCTATCAATTGCTCGGCAGTAATTTGTTCACTCACCGTAATACTTATGCTCTTGAGAGAAGCCACTAGTGAAACCTATGACCCCCGGTTCTATTTTCCATCATATTAATCTTCCAACACTTAGCTATTTCCATTGCTGTTTATTTTACTTTGCATCTTTATTTCTCTTTATCATAAAAATACCAAAATATTATCCTATCATATCTATCAGATCTCACTCTCGTAAGTGACTGTGAAGGGATTGACAACCCCTTTATCGAGTTGGTTGCGAGGTTCTTGTTTGTTTGTGTAGGTGCGTGGGACTCGCGCGTGGTCTCCTACTAGATTGGTACCTTGGTTCTCAAAAACTGAGGGAAATACTTATGCTACTTTACTGCATCACCCTTTCCTCTTCAAGGGAAAACCAACGCAGTGCTCAAGAGGTAGCAACCCACTGGGTGTAGTCCTCGAGACCACCGTTGATTGAGGCAATCAGTGGCAGTCTTTAGAATTGCATGTGTTGTATAACACTCGGAGTGCGACCCCCTACACGGCTGATCGGGTGAGCAGCTTGGTAGTATGTAGGTAGGTTATGAGGTCTCGAATTGATCGAGCTTGTTCCTCGTCAAAGAGGGTACCTCAGGATCTGGTACTGGTCTAGCTTGTCCTTTCCCTGAAGAAGGGTACTTCAGGATTAGGTACTGGTCTAGCTTGTTCCTTCCCTGAAGAAGGGTACTTGAGGATTTGGTACTGGTCTAGCTTGTTCCTTCCCTGAAGATGGGTACTTGAGGATTTGGTACTTGTCTAGCTTGTTCCTTCCCTGAAAAAGTGCTTTTACTTTCTCAATCCGACTTATTGTCTTGCTTTCCTGTAACAGAGGGCTTGTGAGCTCGGGTCCCACTACATCACCCTGGAGAAGGAGGTGCTGCAACTCCGAGAGGACCTGGAAGTTGAGAAGCATAAGAGCGACCACCTCGAGAAGGAGAAGAAAGCCTTAGGAGGTTAGCTCCCTCATCCGACTGCACGTTGAATTCTGTTTTTTCCCTTGACCCAAGTCAATTTGTTTTAGCAGATGTTCGTAGTGAGAATGCACTCGTAAAGAGGATTAGGACTTCTATTTCTTTAGAAACCATGAAGCATGCCCTGGAGGACAAAGACAAAAATTTGGCATTGGCGCTCGCGCTGAGGGAGGCTAGGATCAAGACTAAAGCGATTGAGGACAAGCTGGCATTGGTCGGAAAACTTGAGGAGGAGAACATGACCTTGAAGGCTGCAGAGATGGTCACCAATGAGATTGCCAAGCTCAAGGAGCACTATGCCGAGTGGGAGACGAAGTGCGCCACACAGGCGAGAAACTTTGAGCAGGAGAAGAAGACCCTGAACGAGAAGGTTGCTCAACTCCTTGAGAAGAAGACGGCCCTCAAGCAGTACATTGAGGATTTTGGCGAGGAAAGGAGTGCCAAGCTTGAAAGTACTGTGTTTGGCCGACTGAATTCCTCTTGCCTTCGGTTCTGGTGGAGTGCTAACCTT
Organism: Triticum aestivum; assembly: GCF_018294505.1. Lineage (NCBI taxonomy): Eukaryota > Viridiplantae > Streptophyta > Magnoliopsida > Poales > Poaceae > Triticum > Triticum aestivum. The sequence continues at coordinate 396,062,388 of NC_057805.1, forward strand.
TGAATTGTTTTTTCGACAGAAGTTTGCTCCAAGGTCGAGCTGCAGACTGATCGCATCGAAAAGGATCTGGACCCCTTAAGACAACTCATCAGGGACAAGGCTGCCCTGGCCATTCTCCGCCTCGACGATCGCCTCGACAATGTTTTGGGGTACATCACGTGCCTGAAGTTCACCATGGTGAAGATCGACAAGGAGCAGCGGATGGGCGAGGCTTGATAACCCACAAGTATAGGGGATCAATTGTCTCCTCTTTCAATAAGTAAGAGTGTCGAACCCAACAAGGAGCTAAAGGTAGAACAAATATTCCCTCAAGTTCTATCGACCACCAATACAACTCTATCACACTTAACGTTCGCTTTACCTAGAACAAGTATGAAACTAGAAGTACTTTGTAGGTGTTGTAGGACAGGTTTTCAAGATAATAAAGAACACATAAATAAATGCTAGGGGCTGTTTACATAAAGAAACAACTAAGTTAGTTTTATTAGAGAGCTTTTTTTCACAAGAAAGTTATTAGTCCCTAGGCAATCGATAACTAGACCGGTAATCATTATTGCAATTTTAAATGAGGAGAGGCATAAGCTAACATACTTTCTCTACTTGGATCATATGCACTTATGATTGGAACTCTAGCAAACATCCGTAACTACTAAAGATCATTAAGGTAAAACCCAACCATATCATTGAAGTATCAAGTCCTATTTACTCCCATACGCAAACAACCTACTTACTCGGGTCTGTGTTTCTATCACTCACGCCACCCACCATAAGGAAATCATGAGCATATTGCAAACCCTACAGCGGGGATCCCTCACGCTTGCGCGACACGGAGAGAACCATAGGACATCACCAATAATAAAACATTCAACTCAAACCAATCATGATCATCAAATCAACCCATAGGACAAAATGGATCTACTAAGACATCATAAGATAGCCATACTATTGGGAAACGTTGCATGGAAAACAAAATAATTCTATGCACACGCAATGATCTATCCATGGAGATGCATAGCAACGAGGGGGAGAGTGTCTCTATGTACCCTCGTAGACCGTAAGCGGAAGCGTTTCTCAACGCGGTTGATGTAGTCGAACTTCTTCGCGCTTCAACCGATCAAGTACCGAACGCATGACACCTCCGCGTTCTGCACACGTTTAGCTCGGTGACGTCCCTCGCCTTCTTGATCCAGCAAGATGTCGAGGTAGTAGATGAGTTCCATCAGCACGACGGCGTGGTGACGGTGATGGTGAAGTGATCCTCGCAGGACTTCTCCTAAGCACTACGAAAATATGACCGGGGGTGTAAACGGTGGAGGGGGGCGCCGCACACGGCTAGGCAATTGTTTGTGTGTTCTTGTGTGGCGCCCCCTACCCATGTATATATAGGTGGGCCGGGAGGAGGCAGCCCCTAGGGCACCCCAAGAGACCTGGCGGCAGCCCTAGGGCTGCCGCCTTGCCCTGCGCCCCCATTTCCTTGTAAGAAGATGGGGGAGGAAAGAGGGGGGGAGAGGGAAGGAAGGGGGAGTCCTACTCCACACTTTCCTTGTCCTCACCTCTTTCCTTCTCCTCCTCATAGGACGGCCTGCTATGGGGGCACACCAGCCCCTTGTGGGCTTGTGTGTTCCCTCTCTTGGTCCATCAGGCCCATATCTTTACCCGGGGTGCCCGAAACTCCTTTCAGGTGACCCGATAAGTACCCGGTACCCCCGAAACACTTCCGGTGTCCGAATACTATCGTCCTATATATTAAAAATTACCTCTCGACCATTTTGAGACTCCTCGTCATGTCTGCGATCTCATCCGGGACTCTGAACAACATTCGGTCACCAAATCACATAACTCATATAATACTATATCATCATCGATATTAAGCGTGCGGACCCTACGGGTTCGAGAACTATGTAGACATGACCGAGACACCTCTCCGGTCAATAACAAATAGCGGAACCTAGATGCCCATATTGGCTTCTACATATTCTTCGAAGATCTTTATCGGTCGAACCTTTATGACAACATACGTAATTCCCTTTGTCTATCGGTATGTTACTTGCCCGAGATTCGATTGTCGGTATGTTCATACCTAGTTCAATCTCGTTATTGGCAAGTCTCTTTACTCATTCTGTAATACATCACCTCGTGACTAACTCCTTAGTCGTTTGCTTGCAAGCTTATGATGTGTATCGCCGAGAGGGCCCAGAGATACCTCGCCGACACTCGGAGTGACAAATCCTAATCTCGATCTATGCCAACTCAACAAACACCTTCGGAGATACCTGTACGGCATCTTTATAATCACCCAATTACGTTGTGACGTTTGATAGCACACAAGGCATTCCTCTGGTATCTGGGAGTTGCATAATCTCATAGTCGAAGGAATATGTATTTGACATGAACAAAGCAATAGCAATAAAACCGAACGATCATAATGGTAAGCTATCGAATGGGTCTTGTCCATCACATCATTCTCCTAATGATGTGAACCCGTTATCAAATGACAACTCATGTCCATGGCTAGGAAACCTTAACCATCTCTGATCAACGAGCTAGTCAAGTAGAGGCTCACTAGGGACACAATGTTTGTTTATATATTCACACATGTATTTATGTTTCCGATCAATACAATTCTAGCATGAATAATAAACCTTTATCATGAATAAGGAAATATAAAATAACAACTTTATTATTGCCTCTAGGGCATATTTCCGTCAGTCTCCCACTTGCACCAGAGTCAATAATCTAGTTCACATTGCCATGTGATTAACACCAATAGTTCACATCGCCTTGTGACCAACACCCAAAGGGTTTACTAGATTCATTAATCTAGTTCACATCGCCATGTGATTAACACCCAAAGAGTACTAAGGTGTGATTATGTTTTGCTTGTGAGAGAGGTTTAGTCAACGGGTCTGCCATATTCAGATCCGCATGTTTTTTGCATATGCCTACAATGCTCTGCACGGAGCTACTCTAGCTAATTGCTCCCACTTTTAATATGTATCCAGATTGAGACTCAGAGTCATCCGGATTAGTGTCAAAGCTTGCATCGACATAACCCTTTACGACGAACTCTTTGTCACCTCCATAACCGAGAAACATTTGCTTAGTCCTCTTTAGGTACCTAAGGATAATTTTGACCGCTGTCCAGTGATCTACTCCTGGATCACCATTGTACCCCCTTGCCAACCTCATGGCAAGGTACACAATAGGTCTGGTACACAGCATGGCATACTTTATAGAACATATGGCTGAGGCATAGGGAATGACTTTCATTCTCTCTCTATCTTCTGCTATGGTCGGGTTTTGAGTCTTACTCAACTTCACACCTTGTAACACAGGCAAGATCCCTTTCTTTGACTGATCCATTTTGAACTTCTTCAAAACTTGGTCAAGGTATGTGCTTTGTGAAAGTCCTATTAAGCGTCTTGATCTATCTCTATGGATCTTGATGCCCAATATATAAGCAGCTTCACCATGGTCTTTCATTGAAAAACTCTTATTCAAGTATCCTTTTATGCTTTCCAGAAATTCTATATCATTTCCAATCAACAATATGTCATCTACATATAATATCAGAAATGCTACAGAGCTCCCACTCACTTTCTTGTAAATACAGGCTTCTCCGAAAGTCTGTATAAAACCATATGCTTTGATCACCTCATCAAATGTATATTCCAACTCCGAGATGCTTTCACCAGTCCATAGATGGATCGCTGGACCTTGCACACTTTATTAGCACCTTTAGGATTGATAAAACCTTCTGGTTGCATCATATACAACTCTTCTTTCAGAAATCCATTAAGGAATGCAGTTTTGACGTCCATTTGCCAGATTTCCTAATCATAAAATGTGGCAATTGCTAACATGATTCGGACAGACTTAAGCATCGCTACAGGTGAGAAAGTCTCATCGTAGTCAACTCCTTGAACTTGTCAAAAACCTTTTGCGACAAGTCGAGCTTTGTAGACAGTAACATTAACATCAGCGTCAGTCTTCTTCTTGAAGATCCATTTATTCTCTATGGCTCGCCGATCATCGGGCAAGTCCACCAAAGTCCACACTTTGTTCTCATACACGGATCCTATCTCAGATTTCATGGCCTCAAGCCATTTATCGGTCTGGGCTCATCCTGGCTTCTTCATAGTTCGTAGGTTTGCCTTGGTCTAGTAACATGACTTCCAGGACAGGATTACCGTACCACTCTGGCACGGAACGTGTTCTGGTTGACCTATGAAATTCAGTAGTAACTTGATCTGAAGTCTTATGATCATCATCATTAGCTTCCTCTCTAGTTGGTTTAGGCATCACGGGAACGGTTTTCTCTGATGTGCTACTTTCCAATTTGAGAGAAGGTACAATTACCTCATCAAGTTCTACTTTCCTCGCACTCACTTCTTTCGTGAGAAACTCCTTCTCTAGAAAGGATCCATTCTTAGCAACAAAGATCTTGCCTTCGGATCTATGGTAGAAGGTGTACCCAATGGTTTCCTTAGGGTATCCTATGAAGACGCACTTCTCCACTTCGGTTTCGAGCTTATCAGGATGAAGCCTTTTTACATAAGCATCGTATCACCAAACTTTTAAGAAATGACAGCTTAGGTTTCTTGCCAAACCACAGCTCATACGATGTCATCTCAACGGATTTAGACGGTGCCATACTTAACGTGAATGCGGCTGTCTCTAATGCATAACCCCAAAACGATAGTGGTAAATCGGTAAGAGACATCGTAGAATGTACCATATCTAATAAAGTATGGTTATGACGTTCGGACACAAAATTACGCAGTGGTGTTCCAGGTGGCGTGAGTTGTGAAACTATTCCACATTGTTTTAAATGAAGGCCAAACTCGTAGCTCAAATATTCGCATCCGTGATCAGATCGTAGAAACTTTATTTTCTTGTTACAATGATACTCCACTTCACTCTGAAATTCTTTGATTTTTTCAAATGTTTCAGACTTGTGTTTCATTAAGTAGACAAACCCATATCTACTCAAATCATCAGTGAAGGTCAGAAAATAGCGATACCCGCCGCGTGCTTCAACACTCATCGGACGGCATACATCGGTATGTAATATTACAATAAGTCATTAGCTCGCTCCATTGTACCGGAGAACAAAGTTTTAGCCATCTTGCCCATGAGGCATGGTTCGCAAGTATCAAATGATTCATAATCAAGTGATTCCAAAAGTCCATCTACATGGAGTTTCTTCATGCGCTTTACACCAATATGACCAAAACAGCAGTGCCACAAGTATGTTGCACTATCATTATCAACTTTGCATCTTTTGGCATCAATATTATGAATATGTGTATTACTACGACCGAGATTCAATAAACCATTTACATTGGGTGTATGTCCATAGAAGGATTTATTCATGTAAACAGAACAACAATTATTCTCTGACTTAAATGAATAACCGTATTGCAATAAACATGATCCAATCATATTCATGCTCAACGCAAACACCAAATAACATTTATTTAGGTTCAACACTAATCCCGAAGGTAGAGGGAGTATGCGATGGTGATCTTATCAACCTTGGAATCAATTCCAACACACATCGTCACCTTGCCCTCAGCTAGTCTCTGTTCATTTCGTAATTCCTGTTTCGAGTTACTAATCTTAGCAACTGAACCGGTATCAAATACCCAGGGGCTACTATGAACACTAGTAAAGTACACATCAATAACATGTATAAAATATACCTTTGTTCACTTTGAAATCCTTCTTATCCGCCAAGTATTCGGGGCAGTTCCGCTTCCAGTGACCAGTCCCTTTGTAGTACAAGCACTCAATCTTAGGCTTGGGTCCAGCTTTGGGCTTCTTCACGGGAGTGGCATCTTGCTTGCCATTCTTCTTGAAGTTCCCTCTCTTTCCCTTGCCTTTTTTTTGAAACTAGTGGTCTTGTTAACCATCAACACTTGATGCTCTTTATTGATTTCTACCATCGCCGATTTCAGCATCGCGAAGAGCTCGGGAATCATTTTCATCATGTTCATCACGAAGTTCAAGTAGCTTGGTGATAGTGACTGAAGAACTTTGTCAATCACTATCTTATCTGGAAGATTAACTCCCACTTGATTCAAGCGATTGTAGTACCCAGACATTTTGAGCACATGCTCACTGGTTGAGCTATTCTACTCCATCTTGTAGGCTAAGTACTTGTCAGAGGTCTCATACCTCTCGACACGGGCATGAGTCTGAAATACCAATTTCAGCTCTTGGAACATCTCATATGCTCTGTGGCGTTCAAAACATTTTTGAAGTCCCGGTTCTAAGCCGTAAAGCATGGCGCACTAAAGTATTAAGTAGTCATCATATCGAGCTTGCCAAATGTTCATAATGTCTGCATCTGCTCCTGCAATAGGTCTGTCACCTAGCGGTGCATCAAGGACATAATTCTTCTGTGCAGCAATGAGGATAATCCTCAGATCACGGACCCAGTCAGCATCATTGCTACTATCATCTTTCAACTTGAACATATCAAAAAATATAGGGAAGCTAAACCGTGAGCTATTGATCTACAACATAGATATCCAAATACTATCAGGACTAAGTTCATGATAAGTTCAATTAATCAAATTACTTAAGAATTCCCACTTAGACAGACATCCCTCAAGTCATCTAAATGATACGTGATCCAAATCAACTAATCCATGTCCGATCATCACGTGAGATGGAGTAGTCATCAATGGTGAACATCTCTATGTCGATCATATCAACTATATGATTCACGTTCGAGATTTCGGTCTCCAGTGTTCCGAGGCCATGTCTGTATGTGCTAAGCTCGTCAAGTTTAACCCAAGTATTCCACATGTGCAAAACTGTCTTGCACCCGTTGTATGTGAACATAGAGTCTATCACACCCGATCATCACGTGGTGTCTCAACACGACAAACTGTAGCAATGGTGCATACTCGGGGAGAACACTTTTACCTTGAAATTTAGTTAAGGGATCATCTTATAATACTACCGCCATACTAGGCAAAATAAGATGCATAAAAGATAAACATCACACGCAATCAAAATATGTGACATGATATGGCCATCATCATCTTGTGCTTTTGATCTCCATCTCTAGAGCATCTTCGTGATCTCCCTCGTCACCGGCTCGACACCTTGATCTCCATCGTTGCGTCATGGTTGTCTCGCCAACTATTTCTTCTACAACTATCGCTAACGCATAGTGATAAAGTAAAGCAATTACATGGCGATTGCATTTCATACAATAAAAAGACAACCATATGGCTCCTGCTGGTTGCCATAACTTTTACAAAACATGATCATCTCATACAATAACATATATCACATCATGTCTTGACCATATCACATCACAACATGCCCTGCAAAAACAAGTTAGACGTCCTCGACTTTGTTGTTGCAAATTTTACATGGCTGCTACGGGCTTCTAGCAAGAACCGTTCTTACCTACGCATCAAACCACAACGGTGTTTTGTCAAGTTTGTTGTTTTAACCTTCTTTAAGGACCGGCCGTAGTCAAATTCAATTCAACTAAAGTAGGAGAAACAGAAACCCGCTAGCCACCTTTATGCAAAACTAGTTGCATGTGTGTCGGTGGAACTGGTCTCATGTGCGTGGACAAGTAAGGTTGGTTCGGGCTGCTTCATCCCACAATACCGTCGAATCAAAATAAGACGTTGGTGGTAAGCAGTATGACTATCACCGCCCACAACTCTTTGTGTTCTCCTCGTGCATATCATCTACACATAGACCTGGCTCTCATACCACTATTGGGAAACGTTGCATGGAAAACATTTTTTTTCTACGCACACGCAATGATCTATCCATGGAGATGCATAGCAACGAGGGGAAGAGTGTGTCTACGTACACTCATAGACCGTAAGCGGAAGCGTTTCTCATCGCGGTTGATGTAGTCGAACTTCTTCGCGCTTCAACCGATCAAGTACCGAACGCACGACACCTCCGCGTTCTGCACACGTTCAGCTCGGTGACGTCCCTCACCTTCTTGATCCAGCAAGACGTCGAGGTAGGTGATGTGTTCCGTCAGCACGACTGCGTGGTGACAATGATGGTGAAGTGATCCTCGCAGGGCTACGCCTAAGCACTACGAAAATATGACCGGGGGTGTAAACGGTGGAGGAGGGCACCGCACACGGCTAGGCAATTGTCTGTGTGTTCTTGTGTGGCGCCCCTACCCATGTATATATAGGTGGGAGGGGAGGAGGTAGCCCCTAGGGCACCCCAAGAGACCTGGCGGCGGCCATAGGGCTGCTGCCTTGCCCTGCGCCCCCTTTCCTTGTAAGAAGAAGGGGGAAGGAAAGAGGGGGGAGGGAAGGAAGGGGGAGTCCTACTCCACACTTTCCTTGTCCTCACCTCTTTCCTCATCCTCCTCATAGGCCAGGCTGGTGTGTTCCCTCTCTTGGCCCATACGGCCCATATCTTTGCCGGGGGTGCCCGAAACACCTTTCCGGTGACCCGATAAGTACCCGATACCGTTATGGCAACATACGTAATTCCCTTTTTCTATCGGTATGTTACTTGCCCGAGATTCGATTGTCGGTATCTTCATACCTAGTTCAATATCGTTATCGGCAAGTCTCTTTACTTGTTCCATAATACATCACCTCGTGACTAACTCCTTAGTCGTTTGCTTGCAAGCTTATGATGTGTATCACCGAGAGGGCCCAGAGATACCTCTCCGCGAAACTCGGAGTGACAAATCCTAATCTCGATCTATGCCAACTCAACAAACACCTTCGGAGATACCTGTAGAGCATCTTTATAATCAGCCAGTTACGTTGTAATGTTTGATAGCACACAAGGCATTCTTCGATATCTGGGAGTTGATAATCTCATAGTCAAAGGAATATGTGTTTGACATGAAGAAAGTAATAGCAATAAAACTGAATGATCATAATGCTAAGCTAACGGATGGGTCTTGTCCATCGGATCATTCTCCTAATGATGTGATCCCGTTATCAACTAACAACTCATGTCCATGGTTAGGAAACCTTAACCATCTTTGATCAACGAGCTAGTCAAGTAGAGGCTCCCTAGGGACACAGTGTTTGTTTATATATTCACACATGTATTTAGGTTTCCGATGAATAAAATTCTAGCATGAATAATAAACCTTTATCATGAATAAGGAAATATAAAATAACAACTTTATTATTGGCTCTAGGGCATATTTCCTTCACATACATCATTGGGAAATAATATATAGCGTTGAGCACCATGTTTAACTAGAAATTACAGCGGGGAGAAGAGGTGTTACACCGCTGCATAGAGGGGGGAGAGAGTTGGTGATGACGGCGGCGAAGTTGTTGGTGTAGATCGCCGTCATGATGATGGCCCCGGCGGCGCTCTGATGCCACCGGGAGAGAGGGGGCGAGAGCCCCCCTCCTTCTTCTTCTTCTTCCATGACCTCCCCACTAGATGGGAGAAGGGTTTCCCCTCTGGTCCATGGCCTCCATGGCGGCAGAGGGGCGGGAGCCCCTCCGAGATTGGATCTCTCTCTCTCTCTATGTGTGTGTGTGTGTGTGTGTGTTTCCTTCTGTTTATGCGTTCCCCGATTCTGGCCTTTCACCGTTTCTTAAATTGCCGGAGATCCGTAACTCCGATTGGGCTGAAATTTTAACACGACTTTTATCTAGATATTAGCTTTTTTGTGGCAAAAGAAGGACATCAACCGCCTTACGGGGTGGCCACAAGGGTCCAGGGCACGCCCTAACCCCCGGGGCGCGTCCCTGCCTTGTGCCCCCCTCGGGCATCGTCTCGCGTTGATTCCAATTCCCAAAATTCACATATATTCCAAAAAAAAATCCCCGTCGGTTTTTATCGCGTTTGGACTCCGATTGATATGGATTTCCTGCGAAACAAAAAACATGCAATATAGGAACTGGCACTGGGCACTGGATCAATATGTTAGTCCTAAAAATAGTATAAAAAGTTGCCAAAAGTATATGACAGTTGTATAATATTGGCATGGAACAATAAAAAATTACAGATACGATGGATACATATCAAGGCTCTCCAGGGTGACCTGGAATCTCTGATGGCTCGGTTGAACGAGGTCCCCGCCCGAGTGTAATTATGGAAGAAGTCGGCCGCCCGCTATGGAGATGACATGGCGCTCTCACCCGTCCGCGTCCATTGCAAGGGCGTGAGCGAAGAGAAGTTGAAACCTCTCAAGGTTGCCAACATGAAGAAGCTCTAGTTCGAGTCCTTCATGGAGACTTTCATTGAGGCTGCCACTCGGATCGCGGAAGACATTAACTTGGACACCTTCGTTGACCCGGCCAGCCCCCAGCGCGAAGCTTGAAAAACTCTTTAAATGAATTTGCCTCTGAATGCCCAGTGGTTGCTGTAACCATAAAACTTTGGCGAGCCTTGAGCTTGTTTACTTTGCTTTTGCTTTGGGTACTCGAACAGATCGAGGTTTAATCGGATGAATGGATCCTTATTTTATCCGTTGATGTGTTTTCGACTTAGGCAAAATCTTGTTTATGACTAAGCCCCCGAGTGTGGAGAATGTCCGCACTCGGATAGTTTTTAACTTAGGTGAAATCTGGTTCGCAGCTAAGCATCCACCCACTAGGAGTGTGTTAGTTTCCAAATGATGCTGGTCACTAGAGTGATACACGACACTGAGCCAAATTATACAAGGTTCGGGAAAAGTAAGACTTTTATTCATCTATTTCAATCGAAAATCTATTAAAGTGAAAATTTTATTTTAAGTGAAGAATTTACAGAGGAGATCCGCATTCCAAGCTCGGGGCTCTTCTGCATTTTTGCTAAAGTTGTAGAGCAGATAGGCCCCATTGTTCAGGACCTTTGATATTGCAAAGCCCTTGCCACGGAGGTGCTAACTTGTGAGGTTTATGCTGATCAATTCGGAGGACCAGGCCGCGTTCCTGGAAGGCACACCCTCTGATGTGTCTGTCGTGGTAGCGGGCAGATCTTGCTGGTATGCAGTTGACCTGACGAGTACCAACTCGCGCTCTTCCTCAAGGAGGTCGAGGCCATCCCGACGTGCTTCTTCAGCTTCTGCCTCCAAATACACAAACGAGGGAATTATGAAGTAAGTCACTGATACGTCTCCATCGCATCTATAATTTTTGATTGTTTCATTCCGATATTATACAACTTTCACATACTTTTTACAACATTTTATATGATTTATTCGACTAACCTATTGATCCAGTGCCCAGTACCAGTTCCTGTTTGTTGCATGTTTTTTGTTTCGCAGAATATCCATATCCAACGAAGTCCAAACGCGATAAAAATTATGGAGAATTATTTTGGAATATATGTGATTTTTGGGACTTGGAATCAACGCAATCGGGGGCCCACAGCCCCCAAGATACACCAGGGCGCACCCCAGGGGCCAGGCGTGCGGTGGTGGGTTGTGATCACCTCATACGTCGGTTGGATCTCTACTTCGGGCGCAAGGAAACTGATATCCGGAAAAAAATCGTGTTAAAATTTCAGCTCAATCGAAGTTACGGATCTTTGGAATATAAGAAACCATTTTCAGCCAGAAAACGGGAACGCGGAAACAAAAGAGAACGGAGAGGGAGATCCAAGGAGGGGCTCCTGCCCCTCGGCCGCCATGGCAACCATGGACCAGAGGGGGAACTCTCCTCCCATCTAGGGGGAGGCCAAGGAAGAAGAAGAAGGAGGGGGCTCTCCCCCCTCTCTCCAGGTGGCGCCGGAACGCTTCCGGGGCAAGGATCGTGATGACGATCTACATCAACAATCTTGCTACCGTCAACACCAACTTTCTCCCCCTATATGCAGCGGTGTAACACCCCTTCTCCCCGCTGTAATCTCTACTTAAATGTGGTGCTCAACACTATATATTATTTCCCAATGATCTATGGTTATCCTATTATGTTTGAGTAGATCCATTTTGTCCTATGGGCTAATTGATGATCGTGGTTGGTTTGAGTGTATATTTTATTCTGGTGTTGTCCTACGGTGATCCTCCATCTCGTGCAAACATGAGGGGTCCCCGCTATAGGGTGTTGCGATATGTTTATAATTTGCTTATTGTTGGTTGCCGGAGTGATAGAAGCCTGAACACGGATAAGTGGGTTATTGCGTATGGGAGTAAAGAGGACTTGATATTAATGCTACGGTTGGATTTTACCTTAATGATCTTTAGTAGTTGCAGATGCTTGCTAGAGTTCCAATCATAAGTACATATGATCCAAGTAGAGAAAGTATGTTAGCTCATGCCTCTCCCTCATATATAATTGCAAGAATGATTACCGGTCTGGTTATCGATTGCCTAGGGACAAATGACTTTCTTGTTTGACAAAAGCTATCTACTTTTATTATCTCGCAATTTATCCGTAGTTTTATTCTCGCAAAGTACTCGTAGTTTTATTCTTGCAAAATAGTTTCATACTTTTTTTAAGCAAAGCAAATGTTAAGTGTGCGTAGAGTTGTATTGGTGGTCGATAGACCTTGAGGGAATATTTGTTCTGCCTTTAGCTCCTCGTTGGGTTCGACACACTTATTTATCAAAGAAGGCTACAAACGATCCCCTACACTTGTGGGTTATCAAGACCTTTTTCTGGCGCCGTTGCCGGGGAGTAATAGCGTGGGGTGAATATTCTCGTGTGTGCTTCTTTGCTTTATCACTAAGTAGTTTTTATTTTTTTGTTCTAAGTTGCTCTCTATCTTTAGTTGTGGATATGGAACACGAAATGCCAAAAAAATTAGTTGTACTTGCTACTCATGGAGATGGGGAACCTCCTAAAACCGTCGATGCTCGTTATGTGAAAAATATTATGCACTACTTTGATAATCCTGAGAAAACCCCATTCAACTTTGTAATGGGAGACACGTGAATACTTTAGGGATTATCGCTTGACTCAAAAAGGGAACTGTTATGGGGTCAAATACATATGTTGCATTGGTATGCTCGGGATTTATGCTCTAAATATGATTATACTTGTTGCTCTAGGATGAAGGCTCCACACCTTCTCTTTTCATGTGAATTTAGTGATAATGAAACCTTGGCTTCTTATGCTAATGGTAGATATGATTACTATGATGTGGAACGAATAGAAGAATTTGTTGCTTTTAAGGGTGCTTATGAAAATGAATCTTTGTTTGAAAAGTATGAAGATTTTGATGATTCAGTTTATAGACCTGAAAATTTTGCTATACTTAAATATTGCTATGATAATTATAAATGCAATTACGATATTGATGTATTTATTGAGAATGTCTCCGCTGTCTAAAAAGAGACTAATATTTTGCAGGAGTCTATGGAAGAAGAAGTTGATGAAACTGTGAGCTCATTGGATGAAAAAGATGACGAGGAGAGCGAATCTATGTGTACTCACAAACACATTAGTTCCTCAACTTATTCGTCTTCCATGTGTTAAACCAAATCTTCAGGGACTCTTTCTCCTGTGTATACTCACAAACACATTAGTTCCTCAACATATTTGTCTTCGATATTCCAAAACCACTAAGGGGGTACTTGATGCACTTACACTCCTCCGCACGCTCCACGTCTTCAAGGACTGCATGCATCATCGCCGTCTCATCCGTGTAGTCCTCCTCGTCGACGAGGCATTGGACGACTCAACATAGTGCTCATAAGTGTACTCCAAATCGGAATCCATTGCTAGAAATAAGAAGGGAAAACTTTTTTAGCTTCGGCAATTTATCGAACAGTTCCCGGGCATGGTGAGTATAGCAGTAGCAGATGGTACCTGGCGGGGCGGTCGGAGGAGAGGGGTTGAACGGCGATGGAGGAGAACCGGGGTGGAGGCCATCTGGAACGCTGGAGGTGATGGAGACATAGAGTTCCGACAGGGGTGTAGTGTGGCGGCCGGGGTGGTGGAGCGGCGGCGAAGGCAAGAGAGAAAGCAGGAAGGATGGAGATGCGGGGTCCGAGAAGGGTTTTGGGTGGGCCGGGGATGTCGGAGTCGTACGTGTCTGCTGTCCGAACTCCCGCAAAGCCCCTCCCCCCCCCCAAGTCTGTCTCGGGTTTGCCAAAATAGTACGTCCAAACCGCTCAGGGGACTGATACAACCCGCGTTGGATGACAAACCGCGTGTGGACCGCTCGGCCCGCGTCGGGCGGTTTGAGGGTCCGCCTTGGAGATTGCGATGTTTCTTGTGAGTGGCCTTATGGAGGATCAATTCCAGCTCTGTCTTAATTTCCTTGATTTTTTGGGGAAACTTCTAATCTATTCATTTTCAATCATAACAGTACAAAAAACAAGAGAGATAATAAAAATTTACAACCATGTCCGTAGACCACCTAGCGACGACTACAAGCATTGGAACTAGCCGAAAGCGCGCCGCCATCAGCGCCCCTCCCTTGCTGAAGGCGGACAAATCTTGTTGTAGTAGACAATCAGGAAGTCCCTGTGCTAAGGTTCCATAGGACCAGCGCACCAGAGTAGCAACCATCGCCAATGAAGAAAGTCATAGATCAGAAGGATCAAACCTGTAACACCAAATGAAGACTGGAGCCAAACAGATCCACCGAAGACCAGCACCGACCGAATCCTGCGAGATCCGGCGGAGACGCACCTCCACACGTGCTCCGATGATGCAAGACACACCATTGGGACGGGGATAGAACGTAAGAGACATTATTCCTACTAAGGGACATCGCCACCGCTACACAGCCTAACCAAGACGCTGAACCTAACAAGAACGAGAACAGGGTTCCTCCCGTCAGTGGGGAGCTGAGATCCTCCGCACCTATTGGAGATGGGGTGGACCGGCGGCAGCGTCGACGGGAGGAGAAGAGCTTTAGGTGAATATTCTTAAAGATGAAGGCATTTAAGAGCTTGGCGTTCAAGAGCTTAATTACAACATAGTTGGTCCAAAAAGCAAGCAATAGACAGGTAGTATATAGAAGCAAACTTGGAGCTCAAGAGCATAAACCTTTCAGGTTCTAGAGCCCTCTGTAGTCCACAGGCATAACAGCACCCTTTCGACCCTAACGTGGCCGCATTGACGAATTTAGATCCTATCGTGCAGCACCCACCCACCTAAGTCGGACGAGCTCGAAATAGTTGTCATCTTATCTGCCCAGTTGAGCGAGACACGGCTAGCCCCATGCCTCTGCCCTGCACACATGGGATCTGAAGCAGGGGTTGAGCCAGGTACGCACTACTGTTCTTGGACCAAGGAAAAGAAGTGGCCAGATATGATAAACTGATAACGAGTGCGACGTCCCTTTCGACCGATCGATCTGACCGATTGTTGTTTCGCTTCGCTTGGGACTACTGCGGCAGCACACACGAGTCCACATTCCACGGACGATTTCGCTGTGCACTGGCTCTTCGTCTATAATGCAGTGGCGAACCGAGGGACGTCAGGTAACTGTCCACCGTTTATCTGAAAGATACATGCGAATGTGATGGAGCTGTTTGTGTTTGCTTTTGAACATCTGGTGCTCGCTGGTCTGGAGCGTTGCAGGATCAACGTATGTTTAGTGTGGTAGTACTATGTATCTGTACATGGTACGCTCCTGATTAAGCTCTGGCAGAGCGCCGAGAACGTGTCCTCATGCCACCGACGAACGGCGGCCCTATCGTGAACCGGATGAGAACGGATGAGCTCGGTTTTGACGGCCGACCCGGCGTCGTTCTCAGGCCGTGCGGATTGGATTGGGTTGGATTGGACTGCGTGCTCCTGATGAGAAGATTTTGTCGCCCGTCTCGTCAGGCCCCAGATCAAGGAGCAAACATCGGTGCATCGACGCACGTAGCGGCGACAGCAGACGATCGACGCGACCTCGAAATCTCAAAATCAATCGGCGTCGCGTGTCAAGTCGTACCGACGGATTCGCGCGGCGTGGTTTTGTTCTTACGCGGGCGGGCTTAACCGCGGCGGCGCTGGGAAAAGGCGATTCCTTCGGGGGTGGAGCGGCGACCGCCGCTTGATCGACGCTCTGGCATGTGATCTGCTGACAGAACCAAAGGTGCAATGAATCTCGGCCTCCATAACCCATTCATCCGTTGGGAAGAATTTGGATGAAAGAATTTGTGATCCACAAAACTGGCCGTAGAATAAAACGAAAACTGGCCATTGAATACTCATTCGATGGTTGTAAAGAAAAGACACATGTGAGTCCTTTTTTTATTGAGAATGTTTAAAATGTCAAATTTTTAAGCTTGATAAATCAAACGTCCCTTTCATGGAAAATATCGTTGTCACGGCATGGCAATTCTCTTCGGCGAGCATGGCAAATCGTGGCAAAAAACTGAGAATAAGGTTTTGTCATGCTTGCTGAAGCGAATTGTCATGTTGCGACAATGTAACTTGCCATAAAAACTTCAATTTGTCACGCGTAAAACCTAACGTATTTTCAGTGAAATTGTTTTTTATTTGTGAATGTAAGATCTAATAGTTGATCTTGTCATTTGAGATTTAAAAAAAAATGTCTACAAAAGTTGCAGATTCTAAAAAAATGCACATTATACAATCACAGATGCTAACATACACGCACATACACTCAACCATATGAAAGCATACAAGTGCACCCTACCCTATTAGCACCTTCGAGATACGAGTCAGCACAATATCCTGAGATTGACGAAGTTATCATAGACGCCTTGTCTTAATGTGCAAAATAGAATTCTAACATGCATAGTAGAGTAACAAACAAATTTATACCACAATATGAATGACTCATCCATAAGATGCATAGGTATTAGGGCATATTTTTACCTAATGGTTTTGATGATTGATGACAATGCTATTTGAACACTAACCATGTGCACTGAGCATTTCAGACTCTGTTGGAAAAAGGCAGTGCCTAGGAGGCGCTTATGCACGCTTAGGCGCTAGGCGATGGCCAAACACCTCAGATAGGGGATAAATAGAAGTCTAGACAGGGAAAGTAAGGAATTGCCTACCCAAGCCAGAAATCGAGTTGTATTGCACTGGTATGCCAAATGGGCCATATTTCAATGGCAGTAATTGGTAGTTAACTTATTTATATGCCCTAAATTAATATGGACACACATATAATAATCACAAATACACTCTGGTAGTAAAAACTATATTACCGCCTAGGCCGCACCTAGGGCACTTAAGAACTTACTAGGCACTAGGCGAGGGCCAACCATCTCGCTTACGCTTACCCGCTTTTTCCAACCTTGATTTCAGATATTCTTATGTATGGCACAAGATGATTTTATTCCCCTCGGTGAAAAAAGAGTGAAGATGGTTTCTAGCGTTTCTTTTCAGTTGACTTGAGTCGTAGGAAACCCGTACTATTAAGAGGGAGCCCACTCTGGAAAGGTTTGGGCGGAATCAACATGTGCACACTCATATGCACCCACTAACCCTTTCCGCAACATGGAGGAGTCCACTATTTGTGCTTGGACAAGTTTGAAGCACCCCAGCGGTAGTACCTCTCTGGAACACGGTAGTACTGATTGGGAGTACTTTCGCAGACCAGTACCGCACCCACTACCGCTTGGGATTGGCCTTCTGTTGGCCTACCCATATAATTAATGGCAGTAGCACGATAGTAGAATGGCAGAACCGCTCGCGTGGTACTTCCGCGTTCTAGTGCCGCTGTCACTACCGCTTATTTTGGGGTCTGTTGTTGCCCTTTCAACATTTACGGTACTTGGGCGGTAGTTAACCGGTAGTAGCACTTAAAGCGGTACTTCCGCTCTGGCGCCACTTCAGTACCGCGGTTTCATTGTGCTATGTGATCCGAAGTGGTAGTACCACTCGGATGGA
Organism: Triticum aestivum; assembly: GCF_018294505.1. Classification (NCBI taxonomy): domain Eukaryota; kingdom Viridiplantae; phylum Streptophyta; class Magnoliopsida; order Poales; family Poaceae; genus Triticum; species Triticum aestivum. Next base: position 396,080,111 of record NC_057805.1, read on the forward strand.
CGGTAGTACCGCTCCTGCGGCACTACCGCTCCAGTACTACTGTGCTCACTAGCGTTAGGCTGGAACTACCGCGTGAAATGGTAGTACCGCTTTACTGCGGGCTGAGCACTTAATGGTTAGAGCTTTTGTCCCACTAGATAAAGGGGGTCTTCTTCCCCAAGAAGACATATCTCTTATCACTCGATTGTTTCCCCTAAGCTCATTTTCACTCGATCTCTCTCCCTGGCCATCAAAACTTGTTGATCTTCTAGGGTTTGGAGGAGAGGGCCTCAATCTACACTTGCACGAAGAGAAATTTGATTCCTCCCACTAATCCCTTGCGGATCTTGTTACTCTTGGGTGTTTGGGCACCCTAGATGGAAGATGTCATCTTGGAGCCACAATCCATTATGGGGAAGCTTGGTGGTGGTGTTGGGAGCGCCCAATTAAGTTGTGGGGAGTACCCCAAAACCTTGTTTGTAAAGGTTCAGTCGCCGCGTTCAAGGGAAACACTAGTGGAATCCTGGCATCTTGTATTGTGCGAGGGCATGAGGAGAATACGGTGGCCCTAGTGGCTTCTTGGGGAGCATTGTGCCTCCACACCGCTTCAACGGAGATGTACCTCCCCCTAAAGGGAGGAAACTTCGGTAACACATCCCCGTCTCCATCGAATCCACTTGTGGTTATTTCTATCCTTTACTTTGTGCAATTGTGTTTGTATCTTGTGCTTGCTAGTGTGTTTGTTGTTATGCTTGTCATATAGGTTGTCCACCTAGTTGCATATCTAGACAACCTATTTTATTGTCAAGCCTAATTTAATTAAAAGAGCTAAAAATTGGTAGTCGCCTATTCACCACCCCCCCTCTAGTCGACCATATCAATCCTTTCAATAGGAAATTTCAAATTTCAACATTAATAGAAATAGAAAGGAATTAAACTTACCTTCGTGGTTGCCGCCATGCATGACTGAAGAATTAGGAAGCACATCATGGGTCTACGGCCCCAAACACATGTGTGGGAGATCCGACGTGTGACCGTCAGGCAGAATGCAACTACCAGAGTGGACAAAGCCCACATGTCGCCAACGACAATGCAACAGAACATGGACGTCCATGAAGGGCGCGAAGGTGTCGAGATGACACATGGTAGTGAAGCACATCGATGGCTGATTTGTGTCCTTGCGTCGCATGGTGCCAGCCACAGCGTCATAATCTCTCCGAGCGAGAGATTGGTGGCGGGACAGAGGGGAGGTACAAGAGGAAGGAGTGTAGGTGGTCGAGAATGGTGAAGGCCGGGAGAGAGTGCTTCCGGGGCCATTAAGGGTTTGGAATTTGGACGGGCAATGGACGATAGATTATAACAGTCCATGCATAAACCAACACTAACCAATGGGAAACTGGCGTGTCAAGGTTGAATAGTCTACATAGACGGGTCAAATCTAAAAGACGGCAGTGATAATGTTCGGTCTATTTTGGTCATTGGAACACAATATCACATACTGGCCTCTTCCAGACCGGTCTGTGATAAGTATCAAGTGGAGTTGAAAGTACATTATCACGGGTGCCTTCGAGGCCGGTCAGTGCTAATGCTCATCACTGATGCATGATCAGGGGATGATCAATGCTAAGGGGTCAGTGATATTCGTATCTGTAGTAGTGTTTTTAAGTGTATAAGTCTCGATTGTCTGATATATTAATCAAATTCAAACACGAGAGTCTCCAGATCTTGACCTGACATTGACCAGATGGTGGCACATTTCACACATTATGTGGAACACTAGGTTTAGAGTTGCACTTTTGAAGACGAAAATACTACAAAGTGTAATTTTGTTGACTTAGAAATCATAATATCTTTGTAGTTTATCTAGAATTTATGATGAACTCCATCAAAAGAGAATTTTGGAACGCAGTTCTTTTGGTGCTTAAGTTAACACACTTGCACACCTACCATACCACTTTGTTTCTTTTCGTAATAAATACTTCTTGTTTCCAAAGGGTGGATTCACGTCCAGTTCTTTGGTTTCAGCAAGTTACCAAACCTACTTAAATGTGCATTGCACGTAGGATCTTACATAACCAAAGTATGTATGAATATCGACATTCCACATTATAACAGGTAAATGTGCAAGTTGGGAGTCATTTATGCATGATGTAGATGTATATTTAATATCTATAGTACATCTAATTGAAAATCAAATTACAAATGCAAAATATTCGAAGATTGTAGTATAATTCTACCCGATCCAAAATAACCGCCACAGTTTTGTACTAAGGTTAGTTTAACCTTAGTTCAAAACTACGAATTATCGTGGATCGGAGTGATATTTGTGCATGGTAAATCATAAAGTAAAAAAAATAATGATAATTCACTTAGGATAAAAAAGTTTGGCGGATTCTAGATAGAAAATGTGGCAGAATTTGGTTGAGCGAAGATGATATCCAACAACCAATAGTGCTCAAATTTGCCATCCTGAACCATCGAATTGGCTTCATCCAATGTTCCAAATTATTCATTAATCTACCTTTCAATAATATTTATTTTTTTATTTTTGTTTCTTTAGTTAATGATGTGTCATCCACTGACTCTTTTATTAACGGGTTTTAGAATTGGCTACTGCTACTTGTGAGCTACGTTGGGATTTCCCCGAAGAGGAGGGGATGATGCAGTACAGTAGAGATAAGTATTTCCTTTAGTTACGAAATCAAGGTTATCAATCCAGTAGGAGAACCAAGCAACACTATGTAGACAGAACCTGCACACAAACAACAAATACTTGCAACCCAATGCGTAGAGGGGTTGTCAATCGCTCAGCGGTATTGAGATAGATTAAATTGTATAGGATTTGATAAATAGATCTAACTAAAATACAAAATAAAAAAATAAAAAAAATTGCATCAAGGTATTTTTAGGATTTTATATGATAAAAGATAGACCCAGGGGCCCATAGTTTTCACTAGAGGCTTCTCTCGAGAAAATAGCATACGGTGGGTAAACAAATTACTGTTGGGCAATTGATAGAAAAGCAAATAATTATGATGATATCCAAGGCAATGATCATGAATATAGGCATCACGTCCAAGATTAGTAGACCGAAATGATTCTACATCTACTACTATTACTCGACACATCGACCGCTATCCAGCATGCATCTAGTGTATTAAGTTCATGGAAAAATGGAGTAATGCATTAAGAAAGATGACATGATGTACACAAGATAAACTCACATATGAATAAACCCCGTCTAGTTACCCTTAATAGCAACGATACATGAGTGTCATGTCTCTTTCTGTTACTGAGATTCAGCACCGCAAGATCGAACCCATCACAAAGCACCCCTTCCCATAGCAAGATAAATCAATCTAGTTGGCCAAACCAAACCAATAAATCGGAGAAGAAATACGGGGCTGTAACAATCATGCATAAAAGAGTTCAGAGAAAACTCAAATAATATTCATGGATAGATCTGATCATAAACACACAATTCATCAGATCCCAACAAACACACCGCAAAAAGTCATTACATTAAATAGATCTCCAAGAATATCGAGGAGAACATTGTATTGAACATCGAAAAGAGAGAAGAAGCCATATAGCTACTAACTACGGACCACATAGGTCTGTGGTAAACTACTCACGCATCATCGGAGGGGCAGCAAGGATGATGAACAACCCCTCTGTGATCGTTGCCTCCTTCGGCAGAGTGCCGGAAAAGGCCTCTAGATTGGATCTCGTGGTTCTGGAACTTGCGGCAGCGAAAAAAGTATTCATCGACTCCCCTGAGGGTTTTGGGATTTTAGAGTATTTATAGAGGCAGAGGTAGGTCAAGCGGAGCCATGTGGGCCCCACTACCCACCAGGGTGCGCCAATGGCCCCTGGCGCGCCCTGGTGCCTAGTGGCCCACTGGCCCGTCTTATCATGGCCTCCAGAAGCTTCCAGGGTCTCTTCTTGCCATAAAAAACTCCAAAAAGTTTTGTGGCATTTGAACTTCGTTTGGTATTGATATTCTGCAAAGTAGAAAACAACAACTGGCACTGGGCACTAAGTTAATATGTTAGTCCCAAAAAATGATATAAAGTTCCTAGTAAATGTATATAAAACATCTAAGATGCATAATATAATAGCATGGAACAATAAAAAATTATAGATACGTTGGAGACGTATCAAGCATCCCCAAGCTTAGTTCCTGCTCGTCCTCGAGTAGGTAAATGATAAAAACAGAATTTTTGATGTAGAATGCTACCTATCATCTTCACCACATATTGTTTTCTTTTGTAGCATGGACATTTGGACTTTAAGTGATTCAAAGCAATAGTCTGTAATTTGACATGAAGACATCAATACTCAAGCATATCAACAAGCAACCATGTCTTTCAAAATATCAGTGCTAAAGCAAGTTATTTTTTTGACTATTTACTGTAGAGCAACAGCCCCACAGTCCTTTTTATTCCAGAAATTTTTGCCCAGGCCTGTTTAAATCCGCTCCCACCAGGAGTCGAACCCATGAGCTGGGGTGCTACCAAGGTCACTGTAACCACTAGGCTACAAGCCCGTTCGCGCTAAAGCAAGTTATCCCTAGCCCATTATGCCCAGTCATTGATCCATTCATGAAGCACACTCAAATATTAGCTACATCCAATGCACAAGTATGACAATAGTGTTCCCTAGTTTTTGCTTTATAAGAGAAGATGAAGAGTCAATAAAAATAAAAATGACATAAAAGTAAATAGATAGGCCCTTTGCATAGGGAAGCAGAGATTTGTAGAGGTGCCAGAGCTCATTGCTTAAATTGAGAGATAAAATTGTTTTGAGAGGCATGCTTTTCCTGTCAATGAAAACGACCGAGAATTCCTAATATCTTCCATGCTAGATAAACCATAGGCGGTTCCCAAATAGAAAATAAAGTTTGTTTCCTTTCCACCATTCTTACACAATCCATGGCTAGCCATATCCACGGGTGCCTTCCATACCAAAAACTTTCCAAGGAATTTATTATGAACAACATATATAAAGTTTTTCCATTTCAGGGCTGGGCATCCCTATTACCCGCCACACTCTCGTGCAAAGACCAGTGAATAAACACTCATCTTGAGAATAACATACCTAGCATGGAACATATTGGCCACCCACTACCGCTTCATGAGCGGTACGAGCACACAAAAAAGGAAATTTATATTGAACATTATAGTTGCCACATACAAATTTACTTGGAATGATATGGAAACACCGCATATAGGTAGGTATGGTGGACTCATCTGGCACACATTTGGTTTAGGATTTGGATGCACAAGGAGGATTCCCTCTTAGTACAAATGGGCTAGCAAACAGATTGAGAAGCGACCAACCAAAAACCAAAACGGTCATAAACGAGCATTGAACATAACTAACACTGAATAATGCACCACAAGTAGGATGTAACTTCGTTGCATAACTATTGACTTTCGTGCTAGCATAGGGAATCACAAACCTTAACACCAATATTCTTACTAAAGCATAATTACTCACCAACATGACTCACATATCACTATCTCCATATCGCAAAACTATTGCAAGGAATCAAGTTTATAATATCCAATGATCTTCATGAAAGTTTTTATTATATCCCTCTTGAATATCTATAACTTTGGTACCAAATTCATATCTCATGCAAATTACTATTACTATTCTTAACTCTCAAAAAGATCTAAGTGAAGCACGAGAGCATAAAATATTTCTTCAAACTTTTCAACTCTCAAAATAATATTGTTGGAAATATGCCATAGAGGCAATAATAAAATGGTTATTATTATATTTCCTTGTTCATGATAATTGTCTATTGTTCATGCTATAATTGTGTTATCCGGAAATCATAATACATGTGTGAACACATAGACCATAACATGTCCCTAGTGAGCCTCTAGTTGACTAGCTCGTTGATCGATAGATGGTTACGGTTTCCTGACCATGGACATTGGATGTCATTGATAACGGGATCACATCATTAGGAGAATGATGTGATGGACAAGACCCAATCCTAAGCATAGCACTAGATCGTGTAGTTCGTTTGCTAAAGCTTTTCTAATGTCAAGTATCATTTCCTTAGACCATGAGATCGTGCAACTCCCGGATACCGTAGGAATGCTTTGGGTGTACCAAACGTCACAACGTAACTGGGTGGCTATAAAGGTGCACTACAGGTATCTCCGAAAGTGTCTGTTGGGTTGGCATGGATCGAGACTGGGATTTGTCACTCCGTATGACGGAGAGGTATCTCTGGGCCCACTCGGTAATGCATCATCATAATGAGCTCAATATGTGACTAAGTAGTTAGTCACGGGATCATGCATTATGGAACGAGTAAAGTGACTTGCCGGTAACGAGATTGAACGAGGTATTGGGATACCGACGATCAAATCTCGGGCAAGTAACGTACCGATTGACAAAGGGAATTGTATACGGGATTGCTTGAATCCTCGACATCGTGGTTCATTCGATGAGATCATCGTGGAACATGTGGGAGCCAACATGGGTATCCAGATCCCGCTGTTGGTTATTGGCTAGAGAGTTGTCTTGGTCATGTCTGCATGATTCCCGAACCCGTAGGGTCTACACACTTAAGGTTCGATGACGCTAGGGTTATAAGGAAGATTTGTATGTGATTACCGAATGTTTTTTGGAGTCCCGGATGAGATCCCGGACGTCACGAGGAGGTCCGGAATGGTCCGGAGGTGAAGATTTATATATGGGAAGTCATCATACGGTCACCGGAAATATTCGGGGGTATACCGGTATTGTACCGAGACCACCGGAGGGGTTCCGGGGGTCCACCGGGCGGGTCCACCTGCCCCGGAGGGCCTTATGGGCTGTAGGTGGAAGGGAACCAGCCCCTAAGTGGGCTGGGCGCCATCCCCCGTAGGGCCCATGCACCTAGGATTGGGGGGGGGGAACCCTAAAGGGGGCCCCCCTTGCTTGGGGGGCAAGCCCCTCCCCCTTGGCCGCCGCCCCCCTCTAGATCTCATCTAGAGGGGCCGGCCCCCTTCCCCCTTCTCCCTATAAATAGAGGGGTGGAGGGAGGGCTGCAGCACCACATCCAAGGCGCAGCCCCTGCCCTCCCCAACACCTCTCCTCCTCCGCGTGAGCTTGGCGAAGCCCTGCCGGAGAACTGCCACTCCATCACCACCACGCCGTCGTGCTGCTGTTGGAGCCCTCTTCCTCAACCTCTCCCTCCTCCTTGCTGGATAAAGGTGCGGGAGACGTCACCGGGCTGCACGTGTGTTGAACGCGGAGGTGCCGTTGTTCGGCGCTAGGATCGGAATCCACCGCGACCTGAATCGCTACGAGTACGACTCCCTCATCCGCGTTCTTGGACCGCTTCCGTCTCGCGATCTTCAACGGTATGAAGATGCACTCCCCTCTCTCTCGTTGCTAGTTACTCCATAGATTGATCTTGGTGATGCGTAGAATTTTTTAATTTCTGCAACGATCCCCATCAGTGGCATCATGAGCTAGGTCTATGTGTAGTTTCTATGCACGAGTAGAACACAAGTTGTTGTGGGCGTCGATTTTGTCAATTTACTTGTCGTTACTAGTCTTATCTTGATTCCGCGGCATCGTGGGATGAAGCGGCCCGGACCGACCTTACACGTACGCTTACGTGAGACAGGTTCCACCGACTGACATGCACTAGTTGCATAAGGTGGCTAGCGTGTGTCTATCTCTCCCTCTTTAGTCGGATCGGATTCGACGAAAAGGGTCCTTATGAAGGGTAAATAGAATTTGGCATATCACGTTGTGGTTTTGGCGTAGGTAAGAAACGTTCTTGCTAGAAACCTATAGCAGCCACGTAAAAAGTTTGCAACAACAATTAGAGGACGTCTAACTTGTTTTTGTAGCATGTGTCATGTGATGTGATATGGCCAGAAGAATGTGATGAATGATATATGTGATGTATGAGATTGATCATGAGTCGTATAGCAGATACGATCAACATGAAGATGTTCACCGATGATGACTAGTCCGTCTCACGTGATGATCGGACACGGCCTAGTTGACTCGGATCATGTATCACTTAGATGACTAGAGGGATGTCTGTCTGAGTGGGAGTTCATTAATAATTTGATTAGATGAACTTAATTATCATGAACTTGGTCTAAAATCTTTACAATATGTCTTGTAGATCAAATGGCCCACGCTAATGTCAACCTCAACTTCAACGCATTCCTAGAGAAAACCAAGCTGAAAGACGATGGTAGCAACTATACGGACTGGGTCCGGAACTTGAGGATCATCCTCATAGCTGCCAAGAAAGCATATGTCCTTGAAGCATGCTAGGTGAAGCACCCGTCCCAGCAAACCAAGATGTTATGAACGCCTGGCAAACACGTGTTGATGATTACTCCCTGGTTCAGTGCGGCATGCTTTACAGCTTAGAACCGGCGCTCCAAAAGCGTTTCGAGCAGCACGTAGCATATGAGATGTTCCAAGAGCTGAAAATGGTTTTCCAAGCTCATGCCCGGGTCGAGAGATATGAAGTCTCCGACAAGTTCTACAGTTGTAAGATGGAGGAGAATAGTTCCGTCAGCGAACATGTACTCAAAATGTCTGGGTTACACAACTGCTTATCTCAGCTAGGAGTTAATCTCCCGGATGACACGGTCGTTGACAGAATCCTTCAGTCGCTTCCACGTAGCTACAAGAGCTTTGTGATGAACTTCAATATGCAGGGGATGGAGAAAACCATTCCTGAGGTATATTCGATGCTGAAATCAACGGAGGTGGAGATCAAAAAGGAACATCAAGTGTTGATGGTGAATAAGACCACTAAGTTCAAGAAAGGCAAGGGTAAAAATAGCTTCAAGAAAGACGGCAAGGGAGTTGCCGCGCCCAGTAAGCAAGTTGTCGGGAAGAAGACAAAGAATGGACCCAAGCCTGAGACTGAGTGCTTTTATTGCAAGGGAAATGGTCACTGGAAGCGGAACTGCCCCAAGTACTTAGCGGATAAGAAGGCCGGCAATACCAAAGGTATATGTGATATACATGTTATTGATGTGTACCTAACCAGCGCTCGTAGTAGATCCTGGGTATTTGATACCGGTGCGGTTGCTCATATTTGTAACTCAAAGCAGGAGCTGCGGAATAAGCGGAGACTGGCGAAGGACGAGGTGACGATGCGCGTTGGGAATGGTTCCAAGGTCGATGTGATCGCCGTCGGCACGCTACCTCTGTTGGAAATATGCCCTAGAGGCAATAATAAAATGGTTATTATTGTATTTCCTTGTTCATGATAATTGTCTATTGTTCATGCTATAATTGTATTAACTGGAAACCATAATACATGTGTGAATACATAGATCACAACATGTCCCTAGTAAGCATCTAGCTGACTAGCTCGTTGATCAATAGATGGTTATGGTTTCCTGACCATGGACATTGGATGTCATTGATAACGGGATCACATCATTAGGAGAATGATGTGATGGACAAGACCCAATCCTAAGCATAGCACAAGATCGTGTAGTTCGTTTGCTAAGAGCTTTTCTAATGTCAAGTATCGTTTCCTTAGACCATGAGATTGTGTAACTCACGGATACCGTAAGAATGCTTTGGGTGTACCAAACGTCACAACGTAACTAGGTGGCTATAAAGGTGCACTATAGGTATCTCCGAAAGTGTCTGTTGGGTTGGCACGAATCGAGACTGGGATTTGTCACTCCGTATGACGGAGAGGTATCTCTGGGCCCACTCGGTAATGCATCATCATAATGAGCTCAATGTGACTAAGGAGTTAGCCACGGGATCATGCGTTACGGAACGAGTAAAGAGACTTGCCGGTAACGAGATTGAACGAGGTATTGGGATACCGACGATCGAATCTCGGGCAAGTAACATACCGATAGACAAAGGGAATTGTATACGGGATTGATTGAATCCCCGACATCGTGGTTCATCCGATGAGATCATCGTGGAACATGTGGGAGCCAATATGGGTATCCAGATCCCGCTATTGGTTATTGGCCGGAGAGGTGTCTCGGTCATGTCTGCATGGTTCCCGAACCCGTAGGGTCTACACACTTAAGGTTCGGTGACGCTAGAGTTGTTATGGGAAATAGTATGTGGTTACCGAAGGTTGTTCGGAGTCCCGGATGAGATCCCGGACATCACGAGGAGTTCCGGAATGGTCCGGCGGTGAAGATCGATATATTGGACGAAGGGTATTGGAGTCCGGAAGTGTTCCGGGGGTACCAGGCTATGGCCAGCATGACCGAAAGGTGTTTCGGGAGCCCCGGCAAGTGTTGGAGGGCCTCATGGGCCAAAGGGGAAGGGGCAAACCAGCCCACTAAGGGGTGGTGCGCCCCCCACACCCTTTCCCACGTTACTTGGGGAGGTGGGGCGCCTCCACCTGGCTTGGGAGGCAAGCCTCCACCTGCTTGGCTTGGGGGGCAAGTCTCCCTAGGATTTTCCCTAGGGAGATCCAATCTGCTTGGCCGCCGCCCCCTAGGGGAAACCCTAGGGCGCCTCCCCCTCTCCCCTTGCCCCTATATATAGTGGAGGGGTGGGAGGGCAGCCGCACCTCTTCCCTGGCGCAGCCCTCCCTCCTCATACACCTCCTCCTCCTCCTCCGTAGTGCTTAGCGAAGCTCTGCCGGAGAACCACGAGCTCCATTGCCACCACGCCGTTGTGCTGCTGGAGTTCTCCCTCAACTTCTCCTCTCCCCTTGCTGGATCAAGAAGGAGGAGACGTCCCCGGGCTGTACGTGTGTTGAACGCGGAGGCGCCGTCCGTTCGGCGCTAGATCGGAACTTCCGCGATTTGAATCGCTGCGAGTACGACTCCATCAACCGCGTTCTTGTAACGCTTCCGCTTAGCGATCTTCAAGGGTATGAAGATGCACTCCCTCTCTCTCGTTGCTAGCATCTCCTAGATTGATCTTGGTGACACGTAGGAAAATTTTGAATTATTGCTACGTTCCCCAACAGTGGCATCATGAGCTAGGTCTATGCGTAGATTCTATGCACCAGTAGAACACAAAGTAGTTGTGGGCGATGATTTGTTCAATTTGCTTACCGTTACTAGTCTTATCTTGATTCGGCGGCATTGTGGGATGAAGCGGCCCGGACCGACCTTACACGTACACTTACGTGAGACAGGTTCCACCGACTGACATGCACTTGATGCATAAGGTGGCTAGCGGGTGTCTGTCTCTCCCACTTTAGTCGGATCGGATTCGATGAAGAGGGTCCTTATGAAGGGTAAATAGCAATTGGCATATCACCGTTGTGGCTTTTGTGTAGGTAAGAAACGTTCTTGCTAGAAACCCATAGCAGCCACGTAAAACATGCAACAACAATTAGAGGACGTCTAACTTGTTTTTGCAGGGTATGCTATGTGATGTGATATGGCCAAAAGGATGTGATGAATTATATATATGTGATGTATGAGATTGATCATGTTCTTGTAATAGGAATCACGACTTGCATGTCGATGAGTATGACAACCGGCAGGAGCCATAGGAGTTGTCTTAATTTATTGTGTGACCTGCGTGTCAATGAAAAACGCCATGTAATTACTTTACTTTATTGCTAACCGTTAGCCATAGTAGTAGAAGTAATAGTTGGCGAGACAACTTCATGAAGACACGATGATGGAGATCATGGTGTCATGCCGGTGACGAAGGTGATCATGCCGCGCCTCGAAGATGGAGATCAAAAGGCGCAAGATGATATTGGCCATATCATGTCACTTTATGATTTGCATGTGATGTTTGTCATGTTTACATCTTATTTGCTTAGAACGACGGTAGCATAAATAAGATGATCCCTCACTAAAATTTCAAGAGATGTGTTCCCCCTAACTGTGCACCGTTGCGAAGGTTCGTTGTTTCGAAGCACCACGTGATGATCGGGTGTGATAGATTCTAACGTTCGCATACAACGGGTGTAAGCCAGATTTACACATGCGAAACACTTAGGTTGACTTGACGAGCCTAGCATGTACAGACATGGCCTCGGAACACAAGAGACCGAAAGGTCGAACATGAGTCGTATAGTAGATACGATCAACATGGAGATGTTCACCGATGATGACTAGTCCGTCTCACGTGATGATCGGACACGGCCTAGTTGACTCGGATCATGTATCACTTAGATGACTAGAGGGATGTCTATCTGAGTGGGAGTTCATTAAATAATTTGATTAGATGAACTTAATTATCATGAACATAGTCAAAAGGTCTTTGCAAATTATGTCGTAGCTTACGCTTTAGTTCTACTAAGATATGTTCCTAGAGAAAATTTAGTTGAAAGTTGATAGTAGCAATTATGCGGACTGGGTCCGTAAACTGAGGATTGTCCTCATTGCTGCACAGAAGGCTTATGTCCTTAATGCACCGCTCGGTGTGCTGAACCTCGAGCGTCGTCTGTAGATGTTGCGAAACATCTGACATACACGTTTTGATGACTACGTGATAGTTCAGTGTGTGATGCTAACGGTTTAAAATTGTGGCACCAAAGACGGTTTTGAAACGTCGCAGAACATATGAGATGTTCCAAAGACTGAAATTGGGATTTCAGACTAGTGCCCACGTCAAGAGGTATGAGACCTCTGACAAGTTTCTTAAGCCTGCAAACTAAGGGAGAAAAGCTCAATCGTTGAGCATGTGCTCAGATTGTCTGAGTACTACAATCGCTTGAATCGAGTGGGAGTTAATCTTCCAGATGAGATAGTGATGGTTCTCCATAGTCACTGACACCAAGCTATTAGAGCTTCGTGATAAACTATAACATATCAGGGATAGACATGATGATCCTTGAGCAACTCGCGATGTTTGACACCGCGAAAGTAGAAATCAAGTAGGAGCATCAATTGTTGATGGTTAGTAAAACCACTAGTTTCAAGAAGGGCACGGGCAACAAGGGATACTTCATGAAACGGCAAATCAGTTGCAGCTCTAGTGAAGAAAGCCAAGGTTGAACCCAAACCCGAGACTAAGTGCTTCTGAGATGAGGGGAACGGTCACTGAAGCAGAACTGCCCTAGATACTTCGTAGATGAGAAGGCTGGTAAGGTCGACAGAAGTATATTGGATATACATTATATTAATGTGTACTTTACTAGTACTCCTAGTAGCACCAGGGTATTAGATACCGGTTCGGTTGCTAAGTGTTAGTAACTCAAAATAAAAGCTGCGGAATAAACGGAGACTAGCTAAAAGTGAGATGACGATATGTGTTGGAAGTGTTTCCAAGGTTGATGTGATCAAGCATCGCATGCTCCCTCTACCATCGAGATTGGTGTTAAACCTAAATAATTGTTATTTGGTGTTTACGTTGAGCATAGACATGATTGGATTATGATGTTCATTTAAGAAGAATAATGGTTTATTGAGAATAATACCTTCAATGGTCTTGCACCTAAAATAAATGGTTTATTGAATCTCGATCGTACTGATACACATGTTCGTGCCAAAAGATATAAAATAGTAATGATAGTACCACATACTTGTGGCACTGCCATTTGAGTCATATTGGTATAGAACGCATGAAGAAGCTCCATGTAGATGGATCTTTGGACTCACTCGTTTTTGAAAAGATTGAGACATGCGAACCATGTCTATTGGTATATATGCATGAAGAAACTCCATGCAGATGGATCATTTGGACTCACTTGATTTTGAATCACTTGAGACATGCAAATCATACCACATGGGCAAGATGACTGAAAGGCCTCGTTTTCAGTAAGATGGAACAAGAAAGCAACTTGTTGGAAGTAATACATTTTGATGTGTGCAGTCCAATGAGTGCTGAGGCATGCAGTGGGTATCGTTATGTTCTTACTTCACAGATGATTTGAGTAGATGCTGAGTGTATTTACTTGATGAAACACAAGTCTGAATTATTGAAAGGTTCAAGTGATTTCAGAGTGAAGTTGAAGACGTCGTGACAAGAGGATAAAATGTCTATGATATGATCATCGAGATGAATATCTGAGTTACGAGTTTGGCACACAATTAAGACATTGTGGAAAGTGTTTCACAATTAATACCGCCTGGAACACCATAGTGTGATGGTGTGTCCGAACATCATAACTGCACCCTATTGGATATGGTGCATACCATGATGTCTCTTATCGAATTACCACTATCGTTTATGGGTTAGGCATTAGAGACAACCGCATTCACTTTAAATAGGGCACCACGCAATTCCGTTGAGACGACACCGTATGAACTATGGTTTAGAGAAACCTAAGCTGTCGTTTCTTAAAAGTTTGGGGCTGCGACGCTTATGTGGAAAAGTTTCAGGCTGATAAGCTCGAACCCAAAGCGGATAAATGCATCTTCATAGAATACCCAAAAACAGTTGGGTATACCTCCTATTTCAGATCCGGAAGCAAAGTGATTGTTTCTAGAAACAGGTCCTTTCTCGAGGAAAAGTTTCTCTCGAAAGAATTGAGTGGGAGGATGGTGGAGACTTGATGAGGTTATTGAACCATGACTTCAACTAGTGTGTAGCAGGGCACAGGAAGTTGTTCCTGTGGCACCTACACCAATTGAAGTGGAAGCTTATGATAGTGATCATGAAACTTCGGATCAATTCACTACAAAACCTCGTAGGTCGACAAGGATGCGTACTACTTCAGAGTGGTACATAATCCTGTCTTGGAAGTCATGTTGCTAGACAACAATGAACCTACGAGCTATGGAGAAGTGATGGTGGGCCCGGATTCCGACGAATGGCTCGAGGCCATAAAATCCGAGAGAGGATCCATATATAAAAACAAAGTATAGACTTTGGAAGAACTACTTGATGGTCGTAAGGCTGTTGGGTGCAGATGGATTTTAAAAGGAAGACGGACAATGATGGTAAGTGTCACCATTAAGAAAGCTCGACTTGTCGTTAAGATGTTTTCCGACAAGTTCAAGGTGTTGACTGCGATGAGACTTTCTCACTCGTAGCGATGCTAAGAGTCTGTTGGAATTATATTAGCAGTTACTGCATTATTTATGAAATCTTGCAGATAGGATGTCAAAACATTGTTTCCTCGACGATTTTCTTGAGGAAGATACAACCAGAAGGTTTTGTCAATCCTGAAATATGCTAACAAGTGTGCAAAGCTCCAGCAATCCTTCTAAGGACTGGAGTAAGCATCTCGGAGATGGAATGTACGCTTTGATGAGATGATCAAAGATTTTGGGTTTATACAAAGTTTATGAGAAACTTGTATTTCCAAAGAAGTGAGTGGGAGCACTATAGAATTTTTGATGAGTATATGTTGTTAACATATTGTTGATCAGAAATGATGTAGAATTTCTGGAAAGCATACAGGGTTATTTGAAAAGTGTTTTTCAATGGAAAACCTGGATTAAGCTAGTTGAACATTGAGCATCAAGATCTATAAGGATAGATCAAAAACGCTTGATAGTACTTTCAAATGAATACATACCGTGACAAGATTTTGAAGGAGTTCAAAATAGATCAGCAAAGAAGGAGTTCTTGGCTGTGTTACAAGGTGTGAGTATTGAGTAAGACTCAAGACCTGACCACGGCAGAAGAGAGAGAAAGGACGAAGGTCGTCCCCTATGCTTAAGACGTAGGCTCTACAGTATGCTATGCTGTGTACCGCACCTGAAGTGTGCCTTGCCATGAGTTAGTCAAGGGGTACAATAGTGATCCGGGAATGGATCACATGACAGCGGTCGAACTTATCCTTAGTATCTAGTGGACTAAGGAATTTTCTCGATTATGGAGGTGGAAAAGGAGTTCGTCGTAAAGGGTTACGTCGATGCAAACTTTGACACTAATCCGGATGATTCTGAGTAGTAAACCGGATTCGTATAGTAGAGCAGTTATTTGGAATAGCTCCAAGTAGCACGTGGTAGCTGCATCTACAAGATGACATAGAGATTTGTAAAGCACACACGGATCTGAAAGGTTCAGACCCGTTGACTAGTAACCTCTCTCACAAGCGAGATATGAACAAACCCCATGGGTGTTGGATTCATTACAATCACATAGTGATGTGAACTAGATTATTGACTCTAGTGCAAGTGGGAGACTGTTGGAAATATGCCCTAGAGGCAATAATAAAATGGTTATTATTGTATTTCCTTGTTCATGATAATTGTCTATTGTTCATGCTATAATTGTATTAACTGGAAACCATAATACATGTGTGAATACATAGATCACAACATGTCCCTAGTAAGCCTCTAGTTGACTAGCTCGTTGATCAATAGATGGTTATGGTTTCCTGACCATGGACATTGGATGTCATTGATAACGGGATCACATCATTAGGAGAATGATGTGATGGACAAGACCCAATCCTAAGCATAGCACAAGATCGTGTAGTTCGTTTGCTAAGAGCTTTTCTAATGTCAAGTATCCTTTCCTTAGACCATGAGATTGTGCAACTCCCGGATACCGTAGGAATGCTTTGGGTGTACCGAACATCACAACGTAACTGGGTGGCTATAAAGGTGCACTACAGGTATCTCCGAAAGTGTCTGTTGGGTTGGCACGAATCGAGACTGGGATTTGTCACTCCGTATGACGGAGAGGTATCTCTGGGCCCACTCGGTAATGCATCATCATAATGAGCTCAATGTGACTAAGGAGTTAGCCACGGGATCATGCGTTACGGAACGAGTAAAGAGACTTGCCGGTAACGAGATTGAACGAGGTATTGGGATACCGACGATCGAATCTCGGGCAAGTAACATACCGATAGACAAAGGGAATTGTATACGGGATTGATTGAATCCCCGACATCGTGGTTCATCCGATGAGATCATCGTGGAACATGTGGGAGCCAATATGGGTATCCAGATCCCGCTATTGGTTATTGGCCGGAGAGGTGTCTTGGTCATGTCTGCATGGTTCCCGAACCCGTAGGGTCTACACACTTAAGGTTCGGTGACGCTAGAGTTGTTATGGGAAATAGTATGGGGTTACCGAAGGTTGTTCGGAGTCCCGGATGAGATCCCGGACATCACGAAGAGTTCCGGAATGGTCCGGCGGTGAAGATCGATATATTGGACGAAGGGTATTGAGTCCGGAAGTGTTCCGGGGGTACCAGGCTATGGCCAGCATGACCGAAAGGTGTTACGGGAGCCCCGGCAAGTGTTGGGGGGCCTCATGGGCCAAAGGGGGAGGGGCAAACCAGCCCACTAAGGGGTGGTGCGCCCCCCACACCCTTTCCCACGTTACTTGGGGAGGTGGGGCGCCTCCACCTGGCTTGGGAGGCAAGCCTCCACCTGCTTGGCTTGGGGGGCAAGTCTCCCTAGGATTTTCCCTAGGGAGATCCAATCTGCTTGGCCGCCGCCCCCTAGGGGAAACCCTAGGGCACCTCCCCCTCTCCCCTTGCCCCTATATATAGTGGAGGGGTGGGAGGGCAGCCGCACCTCTTCCCTGGCGCAGCCCTCCCTCCTCATACACATCCTCCTCCTCCTCCGTAGTGCTTAGCGAAGCTCTACTGGAGAACCACGAGCTCCATTGCCACCACGCCGTCGTGCTGCTGGAGTTCTCCCTCAACTTCTCCTCTCCCCTTGCTGGATCAAGAAGGAGGAGACGTCCCCGGGCTGTACGTGTGTTGAACGCGGAGGCGCTGTCCGTTCGGCGCTAGATCGGAACTTCCACGATTTGATTCGCTGCGAGTACGACTCCATCAACCGCGTTCTTGTAACGCTTCCGCTTAGCGAACTTCAAGGGTATGAAGATGCACTCCCTCTCTCTCATTGCTAGCATCTCCTAGATTGATCTTGGTGACACATAGGAAAATTTTGAATTATTGCTACGTTCCCCAACAACCTCTACATTTACCTACGGGATTAGTTTTAAACCTCAATAATTGTTATTTAGTGCCAGCTTTGAGCATGAATATTGTATCTGGATCTCGTTTGATGCGAGATGGCTACTCATTTAAATCCGAGAATAATGGTTGTTCTATTTATATGAGAGATATGTTTTATGGTCATGCCCCGCTGGTCAATGGTTTATTCTTAATGAATCTCGAACGTGATGTTACACATATTCATAGTGTGAATGCCAAGAAATGTAAGGTTGATAATGATAGTCCCACATACTTGTGGCACTGCCGCCTTGGTCACATTGGTGTCAAACGCATGAAGAAACTCCATGCAGATGGACTTTTGGAGTCTCTTGATTATGAATCATTTGACATGTGCGAACCATGCCTCATGGGCAAAATGACCAAGACTCTGTACTCCGGAACAATGGAGCGAGCAACGAACTTATTGGAAATCATACATACTGATGTGTGCGGTCCAATGAGCGTTGAGGCTCGCGGTGGCTATCGTTATGTTCTCACCCTCACTGATGACTTGAGTAGATATGGGTATGTCTACTTAATGAAACACAAGTCTGAGACCTTTGAAAAGTTCAAGGAATTTCAGAGTGAGGTTGAGAATCAACGTGACAGGAAAATAAAGTTCTTACGATCAGATCGTGGAGGGGAATATTTGAGTCACGAATTTGGCACACACTTAAGGAAATGTGGAATTGTTTCACAACTCACGCCGCCTGGAACACCTCAGCGTAATGGTGTGTCCGAACGTCGTAAGCGCACTCTATTGGATATGGTGCGATCTATGATGTCTCTTACCGATCTACCGCTATAATTTTGGGGTTATGCTTTAGAGACTGCCGCATTCATTTTAAATAGGGCTCCGTCGAAATCCGTTGAGACGACACCGTATGAATTATGGTTTGGAAAGAAACCTAAGCTGTCGTTTCTTAAAGTTTGGGGATGCGATGCTTATGTCAAGAAACTTCAACCTGAAAAGCTCGAACCCAAGTCGGAAAAATGCGTCTTCATAGGATACCCTAAGGAAACCATTGGGTATACCTTCTACCTCAGATCCGAAGGCAAGATATTTGTTGCCAAGAACGGGTCCTTTCTGGAGAAAGAGTTTCTCTCGAAAGAAGTAAGTGGGAGGAAAGTGGAACTTGATGAGATGACCCCTCTCGAACCAGAAAGTAGCGCAGCACAAGAAAATGTTTCTGTGGTGCCTGCACCGACTAGAGAGGAAGTTAATGATGACGATCATGATCAAGTTACCACTAAACTTCGTAGGTCCACAAGGACACGTTCCGCACCAGAGTGGTACGGCAACCCTGTCCTGGAAATCATGTTGTTGGACAACGGTGAACCTTCAAACTATGAAGAACTAATGGTGGGCCCAGATTCCAACAAATGGTTGAAGCCATGCAATCGATAGGATCCATGTATGAAAACAAAGTATGGACTTTGACAGACTTGCCCAATGATCGGTGAGTGATAGAAAATAAATGGATCTTTAAGAAGAAGACGAGCGCGGATGGACATGTTACCATCTATAAAGCTCGACTTGTCGCTAAGGGTTATCGACAAGTTCAAGGAGTTGACTACGATGAGACCTTCTCACCCGTAGCGAAGCTGAAGTCCGTCCGAATCATGTTAGCAATTGCCGCATTCTACGATTATGAAATATGGCAAATGGACGTCAAAACGGCATTCCTTAACGGCTTCCTTAAGGAAGAATTGTATATGATGCAGCCGGAAGGTTTTGTCGATCCTAAGAATGCTGACAAGGTATGCAAGCTCCAGTGCTCAATCTATGGGCTGGTGCAGGCATCTCGGAGTTGGAACATTCGCTTTGATGAGATGATCAAAGCGTTTGGGTTTACACAGAGTTATGGAGAAGCCTGTGTTTACAAGAAAGTGAGTGGGAGCTCCGTAGCATTTCTCATATTATATGTTGATGACATACTATTGATGGGAAATTATATAGAATTCTTGGAAAGCATAAAGGCCTACTTGAATAAGTGTTTTTCAATGAAGGGCCTTGGAGAAGCTGCTTACATATTAGGCATCAAGATCTATAGAGATAGATCGAGACGCCTCATAGGTCTTTCACAAAGCACATACCTTGACAAGATATTGAAGAAGTTCAATATGGATCAGTCCAAGAAGGGGTTCTTGCCTGTATTGCAAGGTGTGAGATTGAGCACGGCTCAATGCCCAACCACGGCAAAAGATAGAGAAAAGATGAGTGTCATCCCCTATGCCTCGGCCATAGGGTCTATTATGTATGCCATGCTGTGTACCAGACCTGATGTAAACCTTGCCGTAAGTTTGGTAGGAAGGTACCAAAGTAATCCCGGCATGGAATACTGGACAGCGGTCAAGAACATCCTGAAGTACCTGAAAAGGACTACGGATATGTTTCTCGTTTATGGAGGTGACGAAGAGCTCGTCGTAAAGGGTTACGTCGATGCTAGCTTCGACACAGATCTAGATGACTCTAAGTCACAAACTGGATACGTATATATTTTGAATGGTGGGGCAGTCAGCTGGTGCAGTTGCAAGCAAAGCGTTGTGGCGGGATCTACATGTGAAGCGGAGTACATGGCAGCCTCGGAGGCAGCACATGAAGCAATCTGGATGAAGGAGTTCATTGCCGACCTAGGAGTTATTCCCAATGCATCGGGGCCGATGACTCTCTTCTGTGACAACACTGGAGCTATTGCCCTTGCCAAGGAGCCCAGGTTTCACAAGAAGACCAGGCACATCAAGCGTCGCTTCAACTCCATTTGTGAAAATGTTCAAAATGGAGACATAGATATCTGTAAAGTGCATACGGATTTGAATGTCGCAGATCCGTTGACTAAACCTCTTCCACGGGCGAAACATGATCAACACCAGAACTCTATGGGTGTACGATTCATCACAATGTAACTAGATTATTGACTCTAGTGCAAGTGGGAGACTGTTGGAAATATGCCCTAGAGGCAATAATAAAATGGTTATTATTATATTTCCTTGTTCATGATAATTGTCTATTGTTCATGCTATAATTGTGTTATCCGGAAATTGTAATACATGTGTGAACACATAGACCATAACATGTCCCTAGTGAGCCTCTAGTTGACTAGCTCGTTGATCGATAGATGGTTACGGTTTCCTGACCATGGACATTGGATGTCATTGATAACGGGATCACATCATTAGGAGAATGATGTGATGGACAAGACCCAATCCTAAGCATAGCACTAGATCGTGTAGTTCATTTGCTAAAGCTTTTCTAATGTCAAGTATCATTTCTTTAGACCATGAGATCGTGCAACTCCCGGATACCGTAGGAATGCTTTGGGTGTACCAAACGTCACAACGTAACTGGGTGGCTATAAAGGTGCACTACAGGTATCTCCGAAAGTGTCTGTTGGGTTGGCACGGATCGAGACTGGGATTTGTCACTCCGTATGACGGAGAGGTATCTCTGGGCCCACTCGGTAATGCATCATCATAATGAGCTCAATATGTGACTAAGTAGTTAGTCACGGATCATGCATTACGGAACGAGTAAAGTGACTTGCCGGTAACGAGATTGAACGAGGTATTGGGATACCGACGATCGAATCTCGGGCAAGTAACGTACCGGTTGACAAAGGGAATTGTATACGGGATTGCTTGAATCCTCGACATCGTGGTTCATCCGATGAGATCATCATGGAACATGTGGGAGCCAACATGGGTATCCAGATCCCGCTGTTGGTTATTGGCTAGAGAGCTGTCTCGGTCATGTCTGCATGATTCCCGAACCCATAGGGTCTACACACTTAAGGTTCGATGACGCTAGGGTTATAAGGAAGATTTTTATGTGATTACCGAATGTTGTTCGGAGTCCCAGATGAGATCCCGGACATCACGAGGAGTTCCGGAATGGTCCGTAGGTGAAGATTTATATATGGGAAGTCATCATACGGTCACCGGAAATATTCGGGGGTATATCGGTATTGTACCGGGACCACCGGAGGGGTTCCGGGGGTCCACCGGGAGGGTCCACATGCCCTGGAGGGCCTTATGGGCTGTAGGTGGAAGGGAACCAGCCCCTAAGTGGGCTGGGCGCCACCCCCCAAGGGCCCATGCGCCTAGGGTTGGGGGGGGGGAACCCTAAAGGGGGCGCCCCCCTTGCTTGGGGGGCAAGCCCCCTCCCCCTTGGCCGCCCCCCTCTAGATCTCATCTAGAGGGGCCGGCCCCCTTCCCCCTTCTCCCTATAAATAGAGGGGTGGAGGGAGGTCTCCTCCTCTGCGTGAGCTTGGCGAAGCCCTGCCGGAGAACTGCCACTCCATCACCACCACGCCGTCGTGCTGCTGTTGGAGCCCTCTTCCTCAACCTCTCCCTCCTCCTTGCTGGATCAAGGTGCAGGAGACGTCACCGGGCTGCACGTGTGTTGAACGCGGAGGTGCCGTTGTTCGGCGCGAGGATCGGAATCCACCGCGATCTGAATCGCTACGAGTACGACTCCCTCATTCGCCTTCTTGCAACGCTTCCGTCTCGCGATCTTCAACGGTATGAAGATGCACTCCCCTCTCTCTCGTTGCTAGTTTACTCCATAGATTGATCTTGGTGATGCGTAGAAATTTTTTAATTTCTGCAACGATCCCCATCAAATATAAGTGAAGCATGAGAGCATATTTCTTTAAAATTTACTAACTCTCAAAATGATATAAGTGAAGCATGAGAGCATATTTCTTTAAAATATACTAACTCTCAAAATGATATAAGTGAAGCATGGGAGCATATTTCTTTAAAATTTACTAACTCTCAACATGATATAAGTGAAGCATGAGAGCATATTTCTTTAAAATATAACCGCTGTCGTGCTAAAAAAAGATATAAGTGAAGTACTAGAGCGATTCCCTAGCTCAAAATTTTTTAAGTGAATCACATAGAGCAATTCTAACAAATCAAGAATATCATTATGGCTCTCTCAAACAAGTGTGTTCAACAAGGATGATTTTGACATACTAAAAAGCAAAACAAGCAAAGACTCATAGAATACAAGACGCTCCAAGCAAAACTTATGATATGCGACGAATAAAAATATAGCTCCAAATAAAATTACCGATGGTCGTTAGAAGAAAGAGGGGATGCCTTCCGAGGTATTATTGGGGAACGCAGTAATTTCAAAAAAATTCCAACGATCACGCAAGATCTATCTAGGTGATGCATAGCAACGAGCGGGAGAGTGTGTCCACGTACCCTCGTAGACCGAAAGCGAAAGCGTTATACCAACGCGGTTGATGTAGTCGTACGTCTTCACGATCCGACCGATCCTAGCACCGAACGTACGGCACCTCCGTGTTCAGCACACGTTCAGCTCGATGACGTCCCTTGTACTCTTGATCCAGTTGAGGCCGAGGGAGAGTTCCGTCAGCACGACGGTGTGGCGACGGTGATGATGAAGTTACCGGCGCAGCGCTTCACCTAAGCACTACGACGATATGACCGAGGTGTGTAACTGTGGAGGGGGGCACCGCACACGGCTAAGAGATTGTCTGTTGTGCTTTGGGGTGCCCCCTTGGCCACGTATATAAAGGAGGGAGGAGGAGGAGGCCGGCCTAGGAGGGGCGCGCCTATAGGGGGAGTCCAACTAGGATTCCCAATCCTAGTTGGAGTCCCCTTCCTTTTCCATGAGGGGAGAGAGGGAAGGAGTAGGAGAGGGAGAAGGAAAGAGAGGGGGGCGCCGCCCCCTCCCTAGTCCAATTCGGCTTGCCATGGGGGGGGGGAGGGGGCGTGCGGCCACCCCTTGAGGCCCTTCTCTCCATTCCCGTATGGCCCATTAAGGCCCACTACTTCCCCCGGTGAATTCCCGTAACTCTCCGGTACTCCGAAAAATACCCGAATCACTCGGAACCTTTCCGATGTTCAAATATAGTCTTCCAATATATCGATCTTTATGTCTCGACCATTTCGAGACTCCTCGTCATGTCTGTGATCTCATCCGAGACTCCGAACAAACTTCGGTCATCAAATCACATAAACTCATAATACAAATCGTCATCGAACGTTAAGCGTGCGGACCCTACGGGTTCGAGAACTATGTAGACATGACCGAGACACATCTCCGGTCAATAACCAATAGCGGAGCCTGGATGCTCATATTGGCTCCTACATATTCTACGAAGATCTTTACCAGTCAAACCGCATAACAACATACGTTGTTACCATTGTCATCGGTATGTTACTTGCCCGAGATTCGATCGTCGGTATCACCATACCTAGTTCAATCTCATTACCGGCAAGTCTCTTTACTCGTTCCGTAATGCATCATCCCACAACTAACTCATTAGTCACATTGCTTGCAAGGCTTATAGTGATGTGCATTAGCGAGAGGCCCAGAGATACCTCTCCGATGCACGGAGTGACAAATCCTAATCTCGATCTATGCCAACCCAACAAACACATTCGAAGACACCTGTAGAGCATCTTTATAATCACCCAGTTACGTTGTGACATTTGATAGCACACTAAGTGTTCCTCCGGTATTCGGGAGTTGCATAATCTCATAGTCATAGGAACATGTATAAGTTATGAAGAAAGCACTAGCAATAAACTAAACGATCATAGTGCTAAGCTAACAGATGGGTCAAGTCAATCACATCATTCTCTAATGATGTGATCCCGTTCATCAAATGACAACTCTTGTCCATGGCTAGGAAACTTAACCATCTTTGATTAACGAGCTAGTCAAGTAGAGGCATACTAGTGACACTCTGTTTGTCTATGTATTCACACATGTACTATGTTTCCGGTTAATACAATTCTAGCATGAATAATAAACATTTATCATGATGTAAGGAAATATATAAATAACAACTTTATTATTGCCTCTAGGGCATATTTCCTTCAGGTATCCCCAAGCTTAGTTGCTTGGGCGTCCTTGAATGTTACCTTGGGGTGCCTCGTGTATCCCCAAGCTTAGGCTCTTTTGCCACTCCTTATTCCTTCATCCATCGTGATCGCACCCAAAACTTGAAAACTTCAATCACACAAAACTTAACAAAACCTTCGTGAGATCCGTTAGTATAATAAAGCAAATCACCACTTTAAGTACTGTTGTAAACCCATTCATATTTTGTTATTGCATTATACCTATTGTACTATAACTTTACCATGGCTTATACCCCCCGATGCAATCCATAGATTCCTCAAAATAAGCACACAATGTAACGAAAATAGAATCTCTCAAAAACAGAACAGTCCGTAGTAATCTGAACTTTGACCATACTTCTGTAAATCCAAAAATTCTGAAAATTAGGAAAACGTGGGAAATTGGAATATCAATCATGTGTAAAAAATATATAATTTTATCACGCTCCAGCGAATTTTAACAATTCTTCTACTGGATGCAAAAGTTTCTGTTAATGCACAGAATCAAATCAATCTAGTTGGCCAAACCATTCTAGTTGCACAGAATCAAATCATTCTAGTATATTAAGTTCATGGAAAAATGGAGTAATGCATTAAGAAAGATGACATGATGTACACAAGATAAATTCGCGTATGAATAAACCCCATCTTGTTACCCTTAATAGCAATGATACATGTGTGTCATGTCTCTTTCTATCACTGAGATTGAGCACCGCGAGATCAAACCCATCACAAAGCACCTCTTCCCATGGCAAGGTAAATCAATCTAGTTGGCCAAACCAAACCAATAAATCGGAGAAGAAATAGGAGGCTATAACAATCATGCATAAAAGAGTTCAGAGAAAACTCAAATAATATTCATGGATAGATCTGATCATAAACTCACAATTCATCAGATCCCAACAAACACACCGCAAAAAGTCATTACATCAGATAGATCTCCAAGAACATCGAGGAGAACATTGTATTGAACATCAAAAGGAGAGAAGAAGCCATCTAGCTACTAACTACGGACCCGTAGGTCTGTGGTAAACTACTCATGCATCATCGGAGGGGCAACAAGGATGATGAAGAACCTCTCTGTGATTGTTGCCCCCTCCGGCAGAGTGCCGGAAAAGGCTTCTAGATTGAATCTCGTGGTTCTGGAACTTGCGGCGATGAAAAAAGTATTTTGTCGACTCCCCTGAGAATTTTGGGATTTTAGAGTATTTATAGAGGCAGAGGTAGGTCAAACGGAGCCACATGGGCCCCACTACCCACCAGGGCACGCCAGAGGCCCCTGGCGCGCCATGGTGCCTAGTGGCCCACTGGCTCATCATCTCATGGCCTCCAGAAGCTTCCAGGGCCTCTTCTTGCCAGAAAAAATCTCTAAAAAGTTTCGTGGCATTTGGACTTCGTTTGGTATTGATATTGTGCAAATTAAAAAACAAGCAAAAAAACAGCAACTGGCACTGGGCACTAAGTTAATAGGCTAGTCCCAAAAAATGATATAAAGTTGATAGTAAATGTATATAAAACATCCAAGATTGATAATATAATAGATTGTAATAATAAAAAATTATAGATACGTTGGAGACGTATCAACTACTTGAACTAAAACCACGACAAGTATTTTGAAACGGAGTGAGTACTATAGTAGCTACTCAGATATCGGTCTAATGAGCATACTTGGAGAAAGGAGAACTCCCCCGACGCGAAAGTATATCTGCATCATCCGCATACATATAGCAATTTCAACTAGATCATATACTAATCCTCTCTCTCTCTCTCTCCCAAAATACATGGAAAAAGAGCCAGCGCACCAAGATCTGCCATAAAAGGTCAAAAGAATGATACTTGGAAATATGGTCTAAATCATTTCGATAGCAGTTAGTAGTTCCATGAACATCCTTTGTGAGATTGGATTAATTTGCTTGTTGAAATACCAAACCCACCCGAAAACTCCACACTTGCCGGCCCAGTTAAGAAAGCATGTAAACCAGGACCAAATATGTCAACTACTCCCCCCATTCCATAATTCTTGTTGTGAACTAAAAGCACGTCAAGAATTATAAAGCGAAGGGTGTACTAAGCAGAGTCAATTGCAAATGGTCAGAAAAAAATTAACATCGCAAAGTGAAAAAAATAGTGATTTACCCCAAAAAACCAGGTGACTTGCTAATAGTTGCTCCCAAATTACTTTTTTAGGAACTCGCTCCCAAATTACTAAGGGAAATGATTGACAACACCTGACCGGTTACGACGCGTGTGTCCGCCGTCTTCGCGGTCGTTGGATCTAATCTTAATCACATGGTTTGGGAGCAACCTGTTACATAGACTGGGTTTTTTGCAAGTGTCGTTGTTGCAATCTTCCCACTGCAACAACTGGTGTGTTGCAGGATCTGGATCCCTCGAGAGCAGTCGTCTCCCGTGCTTCCCCCGAGCTCTCCATCACGCCGTTGCCTCCCCATGCTGCCCCGACCACTGCCGGCAAGCATGTCGGCGAGTCCAGCAACAGACGTGCTCGGCGGCCGCGTTCTAGGTTCTACACAGCATGCACACACACACACACACACAGATGTGAGAGGAGGAGGCAGAGGAAGGGCGCAACGGCGGGCTTCTCCGGCGAGCTCGCCGGCCAGCGTAAGCTACAGTGGCTTTTTTCTTTGCAGCATCCTTCCCGTCGCAAGAAAAAGATTTCTGCAATATCAATGATGTTGCAAAACATTTTTTTTCTGACACCATATAATAGATGAAGACAAAAAAAATCTGCTACATTAACTCTATTGTAAAAAATTCTGTAACAATAGCACCGTTACAAAAGTTTTGTAACATGAACTCTGTTACAAACGTCCTAAATGCAACATCTGCCTTCTTGCAAAGCTGGTAGCTGAATCTAAGGAACATTAAAAAGATCAACCGACCGACGCGTAGTGTTTCACAGATATTAATGTTTTGTTGAAGCGTGCCCAACGGGCAGTGGGCTGGGCTCCATATATTAGTAGGAGTACTTACACACAGGAAAATATAATCAAATCAGGTATTGTCGTTAGTTAATTATCGAGTAGTAGAAAATTGTGGGTTCGTGGGATCCAGTCCTTTTGAGGAGCGCGACCAGCTGACATCCCCCACACGTGCGGGCGAGAGGACCCACGGTTATATGATTGGCTTTACGCGTGTCGTGGCGTGAGTGGGTGGAGCAGCCGCACGGGTGCTTGGTCGATCGCGTCTCACCTCTCCCTGAGCCGGAGGGACGTCACTCGCCTTCGTCCGGCCACATCAACGCAGCTTTCGCTTCACTTTGGTTTCCAGGGCGCCGAGCCGCGATGATGACCCTCGGATTGTTTTCGCTCACACTGTGAAAAAAGCCCGCAAACCATGTTACCACCATAGCTAGTCTTGCTTATCGTTAGTTTTGAGTTTTATTCGTGAGTTATGAACAAGGTTCAGAAGTAGCGAAGCGTTTTTTCTTCAGGGAGGCGATTTGTTGGCGATCTAGGGTTTGACTGCCGCCGCCAGCCCGACGTCTGCCCTCGCGTGAAGCTGGAAGAATACTCGGCGTGTTCCCTCGTGTGCCGCTTGCCTGCCCTTCTGCCTGGCGTCTGACCTCGCGGGGCTATGGGTTCCTAGTGTTGGCGAACCTGCATGCTGCCCTCATAAGAGAAGAGGAACAGCTGATTTAGCCTGGTTATTTGTTCTTGTGGTCTGCTACATGGCTGCTTTCAAGGATCAGTTACTTGGTTAGCCTCGTGAAGCTGATTGTTTGTCCCGGCGCGCGTCTCGCCAAGCCGGTATTCTTTCCCGACGCAACTCCGCTGACTTGCAAGGCGTTGTGATCGGTTTTCTGTCCCTCCGTGTCATTCAGATTACGGCAGGTTTTGTTCGTATGCTAAGTCAAATAGTTACAGAAACAATGAAGCTCATAAGTTGGAATTGCCGGGGTCTCCTCGGTGCCCCGACAGTTCGCTCGCTTCTGGATATCCAGAGGCAAAATAATGCAGATGTGTTTTTTCTGTCTGAGATGCACCTGGACGAGGATAAGGCGGAGGCTCTGATGAGGACGATGGGAATGGATCACAAGATTGTGGCACCATGTCTCGATGGCAGGAAGGGTGGTTTGCTATTAGTCTGGAAGAAGGAGGTGAGGATCTACTCCCGGACTACTACCTTTAGCTGCATTGATGTGTCGGTGGAGGAAAGTGATGGCAGAATGTGGAGGCTAACGGGAGTGTATGGTGAACCAAACTGGGACAATAAGGAGAGGACGTATCAACTCTTGCGCGATCTCCATGCTCAGTTCACTCTCCCGTGGGTGGCGGTTGGTGATTTTAATGAGATTCTATTCTCGTCGGAAAAGGAGGGAGGAGCCCCTTGACAACACAGTCGGATGCAAGCTTTTCAGGACGCGCTCATGGACTGTTCCCTCGAGGATATTGGTTACCATGGTGATAAGTTCACCTTCTTCAGAGGAGGACTAAGGGAACGGCTCGACCGAGCGGTGTCGAATGCAGACTGGATGGAGATGCACCCATTATGCGGTTTGAGTAACTTAAAAATGGGCAAGTCGGATCACAGACCTATCTGCTTGGATACTGAGTATTTGGCAGGTGTAGCTTCGCCGAGCCCTAGTGTCGGTCGCAAGTTCGAAGCGAGATGGCTAGCTGAAGAAGCGGTTGAGGAAGTGGTAAAAAATGCATGGCTAAAGGCGGTTACTCATGGGCTCTGTCCTACGGCCAGCGATAAACTTGCTGTTGTCCATAAAGAACTTCATACGTGGGATCGCAAGGTTCTGAAGGGACCACGACACAGGTTACGTTCAGCTCAGCGGGAGCTAGATATGCTCATGAGAGAGCCATATAGTTCAGAGGTGAAGGCAAAACAGCAGGATCTCTCGATGTTGATAGAGAATCTCCTAGAGCAGGAGGAGATATACTGGGCCCAGCGTGGTCATGCGAATTGGTTGCATCGCGGTGACCGGAACACCAAATTTTTTAACCAGTTTGCTTCGGCCCGTAGACGCTGTAATTTGATCAAGAAGCTGAAGCCCTTGATTTTTGATTACTTTCAGAGTCTCTTTAATACTGACGCAGGGTTGATTGATGACGGCTTATTATCCACTGTCAAGCCGATGCTTACACCGCAAATGAACACACTGTTGATTGCACCTTATACAAAGGATGAAGTAAAGAAAGCTCTTTTCCAGATAGGCGATTTGAAGGCCCCGGGACCGGACGGGCTCCATGCGATTTTCTTTAAGCGGTTCTGGCATATTGTAGGTGATGAACTTACAAAGGAAGTACTTGATGCAATCAACAATAAGAAGATTCCGGATGGGTGGAATTCCACAAATGTGGTGCTAATCCCAAAAGTGGACAGCCCGGAGGTAATAACCCAGTTCAGACCCATCAGTTTATGTAATGTGGTTTACAAAATAATTTCGAAGATGCTAGCCAACAGACTGAAGAAAATCCTGCCTGAGGTAATTTCCCCCACCCAGAGTGCCTTTGTACCAGGCAGGTTAATCACTGATAATGTGCTAGTAGCGTATGAGTGTTTCCATTCGATAAAAAAGAAAACCCATGGCTCTAATGGAATCTGTGCAGTTAAGTTGGATATGCTAAAAGCTTATGACAGGGTAGAATGGGATTTTCTGCGACAGATGATGATTAAGTTGGGATTCCATACCCAATGGATAGAACTTATCATGGATTGTGTTTCCTCGGTAAGCTATAGAATCAGATTCAATGACACTAAAACGGAGGAATTCATACCAACCAGGGGGTTGAGACAGGGGGACCCTCTGTCCCCTTATCTGTTCTTGATTTGTTCTGAGGGGCTGTCGAGCATGCTATCTTTTGAGGAGGAAACGAGAGGTATTGAAGGTATAAAGGTATGCAGGGATGCCCCGTCTATCTCTCATCTCTTATTTGCAGATGATTCCTTGGTTCTGATGAAAGCCTCTAACCATAATGCAAACACTCTTAAGAGGGTTCTTGACACGTATTTTGCTAGCTCAGGACAGCGGGTGAGTACTCCAAAGTCGATTATCTTTTTCAGCCCAAATACAAGAGTTAACGACAGAGAAATTGTCTGTGGAATTTTGGACATATTAACTGAAGCTCTGTCAGACAAATACCTCGGTCTACCAACTATGGTTGGTCTTGATCGTAGTGATTGTTTTCAGCACTTAGTGGACAGGATATGCCAGAGGCTCAAGGGATGGAAAGAAAAAATCCTCTCAATACAAGGTAAAGAAATTCTTCTAAAATCAGTAGCACAGGCGATTCCATCATATGCTATGTCTGTGTTCAAGCTACCTAAAGGTATATGTAAATCGATTACCGATGAAATTTCCGGGGTTTGGTGGGGTGATGGAGAGGAGAAGAAAAAATGCATTGGTTCGCCTGGTGGAAAATGTGTGTACCGAAGAAAAAAGGTGGCATGGGGTTTAGAGACCTTCACAGCTTTAATCTTGCTATGTTAGCAAAGCAGTGTTGGCGACTACTCCAAAATCCCGATTCTTTGTGTGCACGAGTTCTGAGGGCAAAATATTATCCCAATGGAGATATTCTGAAATCTGGCCCCAAGAAAGGTTCTTCGTTCACTTGGCAGAGTATTGTAGCTGGTATTCAAACTTTCAGAAGGGGATGCATATGGCGTGTGGGTTCTGGTTCACACATTAATATTTGGGATGACCCGTGGATACCCACTACTATGAACAGAAAGCCTATTACCCCTAGGGGGGTCACTACTAGGAAAAGGGCTATAGATGGAATGGCCACTAATGGCACACCAGACATGTGGTGCGCCATTAGTGTGAAAGACACTAATGGCGCACCAGACACACGGTGCACCATTAGTAACAATTTTTTTTATTTTTCCAAACATACTAATGGCGCACCAGCCACATAGTTCGCCACTACTATATATTTTTTTTTGCAAAAGTACTAATAGCGCACCAGAGAACAGTGCGCCATTACTAGTTTAAACTAGTAATGGCGCACTCTTCCCTGGTGCGCCATTAGTGTCTTTTTTTTGCAAAACTACTAATGGCGCACCACTAGCAGGTGCGCCATTAGTGTCTTTTTTTGCAAAACTACTAATGGCGCACCACCAGCAGGTGCGCCATTAGTAACCAGGGTTACTAATGACGCATTAGGTGGTGGTGCGCCATTAGTAACCTGGGACGAGCTAGATATTTTGGACAGCCACACCTACCCACTCACTTTCCCCACTTCATTCTCTCCACCTCCTCCTCCAAGCTTGTCTCGGCTGCCTCCTCCTCCTCACCTAATTTGCACCATAAATTCATCCAAATTAAGTGGTTAAATTACCTTTTTTTGATAGGTAAGTAAGGGGAAGCTATCTTTATGTTGTTCTCCCTCTCGAACAACGTGCACATGCACTTTTATGGCCTAGGTAGATCTATGTATGTTAGTGGTGTTGCATATGTTTGTGGTGTTGCATATATGTTTGTGTTTGCAGGTACCGGTATTTGAAATGCGATAGTTGCCAATATTTTGCCGAAATGTTGATTCATTTCCGTTTCGGCGAGAATTTTGGCACTATGCATTCTTTTTGGTCCTATTTTTAGGGAAAGTCATGCCAAATTTTTTCTTGGTTCTAAAATATCATTTTGCTCTACCCCGCAGGCGACCATGGTCCGCACGATGACTGAAGGCATCGTGAATAGGTTTTTGAGCTCCGCGAAGGCCGAGATGCTTGAAAAGAACGAGACGGAGATAAGATGTCCGTGTCGAAGATGCAAGCTGAAGAGCCTTATTGCGGACCCGGATTCTGGGCAGGTGCGGGACCACCTGCTCTTGCGTGGTTTCATGGATGGCTATCGGTGGCAAGGTGATGAAGATGACTATGAAGTCGTCCATGGGGGTCGGGCAAGAAATGAGGATGGGCAACAAGACAACCACCGCGGCTCGGGCGGGCGAGAAGACGAAGAATCTCCAGGACATGATCACGACGGTGATGCTGTACACAGTCATCATGTAGAAGATGCCGGACATGATGATGAGGAAGATGCGGGAGCAGACGAAGGGCATGATCATGAAGATGAAGATGCCGGCGGAGCAGACGACGATGGACCATCGATGGGCTGGGTGCAGGACCCTCATATTCAAGAGCTGCTTCTCAAGCAGACGGATAACGCAAGAGCTGCCGCCCGAGAGAAAGCCAAGCTAGATCAACTGGAGATAGACGCGGTTACTCCATTGTATGAAGGATGCAGGCCGGAGGATACCCGCCTCAAAGTAACGCTCATGGCTCTGGAGATGAAGGTAAAACACAAAATGACCGACGCATGCTTCGACGAGAACATGTCATTCTGGCACGAACGTCTTCCCAAGGGGAACAAGTGCCCGACCAGTTTCGAGGAGGCGAAGAAAATCGTGTGTCCTCTGGATTTACCGCACGTGAAATACCATGTGTGCATGAACAATTGCATCATTTATCGGGACGAGCACGCGGAGTCTACCATATGTCCGGTGTGCGGCGTCACTCGATACAAGAAGAGGAAGAAAGCTCCTCGAAAAGTGGTGTGGTACTTTCCAATCACTCCTCGTCTGCAGCGGTATTTCGCGGACCCTAAGGTAGCAAAGCTCCTGCGTTGGCACGCGGATAGGGAGGAGAAGAAGCGAGAAGATGACGCAAATGATCCGGAGATAAATAAAAAAGACAAGACGCTGAGTCACCCTAAGGATGGGAGCCAGTGGCAAGCGTTGAACTTCGAACACCCAGAATTTGGGAACGATCCAAGGAACATCGTGTTGGGCGTGAGCACCGATGGAGTCAATCCGTTTGGCAGCCAGAGAAGCACACATAGCACCTGGCCTGTGTTTGTGTGGATGTACAACCTTCCCCCCTGGTTGTGCATGAAGAGGAAGTACATTCACATGAGTATGCTAATTGAAGGGCCGAAACAACCAGGGAACGACATCAATCTGTATCTGGGGCTGTTGAAAGAGGAGCTAGACACGCTGTGGAAAACGCCAGCCAATACGTGGGACGCCGCAGAGAAAGAATATTTCCCTATGAGAGCCGCACTGCTCACGACGGTGCACGACTATCTCGGTTACGGATATCTCGCGGGGCAGGTGGTCCACGGATTTTCTAGATGCATCAGGTGCATGGATGACACAACGTATCGCCATCTAGATAGAGATCCCGGGTCTTCGAAAACCGTGTTCATGGGACATCGAAGGTGGCTTCGCGACGATGACCCGTGGAGGAAACGCAAGGATCTGTTCGATGGTGAAACCGAACCCCGAAGACGCCCGCGTACGAGGAGCGGCGAGGAAATAGACGAGCTGTTGAAAAATTGGAAAGATTGCCCAGTGCCGGGAAAGAAGCAAAAAGCGCCAGAGCCAGGAAAGAAGCGAAAGGCGCCAGAGCCACTGCCGAAGGTATGGAAAACGAGGTCTGTTTTCTGGGACTTGCTGTACTGGAAGATCCACCGTGTGCCTCACAGCCTTGATGTCATGCATATCACGAAGAACGTGTGCGGGAGTCTGCTTGGTACCCTGCTCAACATGCTAGAGAGGACCAAATATGGGCCGAAAGCAAGGGCAGACTTGAAATCAATGGGCATCAGGGAGGAGCTTCACGCTAATGATGATGATGATGATGAGGTGAAGCAGGACACGGAAAGTCGTCGCAAAGGCAAAAAGGCCAAGAAGACCGGAAATGACTTCCCTCCCGCGTGCTTCACTCTAAGTCAGGAGGAGATCGATCAGTTTTTCACCTGCCTCGTAGGAGTAAAATTTCCTTACGGTTACGCGGGGAAGATAAGCAGATACCTAGACTCAGCGAAGCAGAAGTTCAGCGGGATGAAGTCTCACGATTGTCACGTGCTGATGACGCAGATACTTCCAGTTGCAATCCGTGGGATCATGGACGCGCACGTCCGTGAAATGCTATTTGGCCTATGCAACTTTTTCGACGTCATCTCTCGGAAGTCGGTTGGCGTGAGGCAACTCAGAAGGCTACAGGAAGAGATCGTGGTGATACTATGCGAGCTTGAGATGTACTTCCCGCCCGCATTCTTCGACGTTATGGTGCATCTGCTGGTCCATATCGTGGAGGATATCATCCAACTCGGGCCGACGTTCCTGCACAACATGATGCCGTTCGAAAGGATGAATGGTGTCATCAAAGGATACGTTCGCAACATGTCACGTCCAGAGGGAAGCATAGCCAGGGGCTTTCTGACCGAAGAGTGCATCTCCTACTGCACGAATTATCTAGGCATCGAGAACCCCGTTGGTCTGCCCGTCAACAGGCACCTCGGCAGGCTCGCTGGATGGGGTCACCGTGAGGGTCGCCGCGAAATGCATGTCGACTTCGATGGTCGACTCGCCGACTTTGAAAGAGCAAACCTAGTCGCGCTACAACACATAGACGTGGTCGATCCTTGGGTGGTAGAGCACAAAACGTTTATCGAGAAGACGTACAATGACCGAGGCCAACAGAGGACGGACGGAGATATAATCAAAGAGCACAACTCATGTTTCACGCGTTGGTTCAAGCAGAAGCTTCTGTCGTACCCTTTACATGAGGATTCTTCCGCGGAAGAACAACTCATATTCGCCTTGTCACAGGGCGCCGAGCACAACCTGATGACGTATGAGGCGTACGATATCAACGGCTACACATTCTACACCGAGGACAAGGACGGGGTAACGATGGAATCCTACACCGGTAACGACAAGGACAGATACTACGGAAGGATCGAGGAGATCTGGGAGCTGAGCTACGCTGGAGAGAAGGTCCCGATGTTCCGTGTAAGATGGGCCAAGAGCGTCATAAAAGAAGACCGGTATTTCACCACCATGGTTATACCCGAAGCCAAATCCAAGACCGCAAGCGCGAACGTCACCGCGAAAAATGAGCCATGGGTACTGGCTTCCCATGTGGACCAATGCTTCTTCATTACCGACCCGTCAAAGCCTAGTCGTGTTGTCGTGAGGAGAGGCAAAAGGAAGATCATCGGAATGGATGGAGTTGCCAATGAGCAAGACATCGACAAGTACGGTGACCCGAAGATGGAACATGACGACGACGATGAAGTATCAGCATACACCACAAGAAGAAGCAGGACCACCCTACCTAAAGGACGTCCGTTCAAGAGAAGAACTCCATTTACGAAAAATAAGGGCAAGAAGATTGTGAACAGATAGCTAGCTAAGATCGATTGTATTTAAATTGTAGCCTTCATTTCTCGATTGTATTTCATGGGCACTTTTTGAAATCATGAATATTTTTAAATTTCATGGACACTCGATCTCGATCCCCCTCCATCTCGATCGCTATCCCACCTCGCCAGATCCAGTCCCCCTCGCCGCCGAGCACCCCCCGCACCCTCTACCCCGCTCCACCGGTCGCCGTCGCCGACCCCCCGCACCCTCCCCCGCTCCACCGCCGCCGAGGACCCCCCGCACCCTCCCACGCACCCTCCCCGGCCCGCTCCACCGTCACAAATGAAGGCAACTAAAATTGCAAAAAAAAACAAATTTGATTATATTTTCAAATAATAAATTTGATGATTTTTTTCATATTCATAAATATTATTACTGTTTTTATAAAAAATTATTATTGTTTCATATTCATATTCATTTTCTAAAAAATTATTAGATGCAACAAAAAATATATATATTACTAATGGCGCACCTCTGGCTGGTGCGCCATTGCTATACAAAAAAAGTTCACTAATGGCGCACCGATCGTGGGTGCGCCATTGCTATATAAAAAACATTCTAATGGCGCACCGATCGTGGGTGCGCCATTGCTATATAAAAAACATTCTAATGGCGCACCGCTTCGTGGTGCGCCATTAGTAAGCTTCCCCCCACACTAAAATCAATCACTCTAATCCCTCCCTTGCCTCATCTCACCCGCGCCCGACCAGCATCGACCACCACCGCCCCCGTGCTCGCCGTCCCCGGCCGTGCTCGCTGCCCCCGCCGCACCCGACGACCACCACCCCCAACGCCCCCTTCCCGAGCCGAGCGCCGCCTCCCTC